>NW_011494865.1:3575517-3578910 GCF_000754665.1 Bison bison bison | reverse complement strand
ACCCTAGTGTTCTTGCCTGTAGAATCCCAGGGACGGGGGAGCCTGGTGGGCTGCTGTCTATGGGGTCGCACAGAGTCGGACATGACTGAAGTGACTTAGCAGCAGCAGTAGCAACAGATAGGATTCCCCTCCAAAATCAGTTAGAGTCAACGCAAGTGGAAGCAGGACACTTGGATTTTCAGGGACCTTGTCCTCTCTCCTTCTCAGCTACTACTTCTTTATCCAACCTCCCCTGGACACAGTCATCCCTCACTTGGTGTTTGTAAAGTGGGTTCACAGCAACAATCACACTCTGGATGTTAAGACATGAACTGGCTTTACTGATAGAAAAGAGATCGGATGTCAAAAGTGTTTGAGGGAGTAGTGCAGTAGTTAAGAATCTGCCTTCCAAGGCAGAGGACACAGGTTCAATGCCTGGTTAGGGAACTAAGATTCCACATGCCACAGGGCAACTTCTGAGCCACACACCACAACTAAGACCCAATGCAGCCAAATAAATAAATACATTTTTTAAAGTGTTTGGGAAATGATGGATTTTACAGAGTTTAATAGTTTCTTTACCATGAGATTTTTCAGAATTTTAATTTGCTCAGCTGATAATATTCGTATTAATAATACATGTTACTATGACATGTGTTTTCACTTTCAACACACCAGGCACTGTGACATGTATTGCACATGTTATCTCATCTTATCCTCACAACAACCTTAGGAGGGAGGTGATAGTGATGTGGCCACCTTGTAGATCAGAAATGAGGGGCTCAGAGAGGTTGAATGACTTGGAGAAAGTAAAAAGATAGGGCTATGAATGGAGCCCAGGTGTGTCTGAAGCTAAGCCCATTATGTCCTGCTTATACCTCCCTTTCAAGAAGCTGGCGTGCGTGCTCTGTCAGTCACTAAGTCGTGTCTGACTCTTCATGACTCCATGGACTGTAGCCTGCCGGACTCCTCTGTCCATGGCATTTCCCAGGCAAGAATACTGGAGTGGGTTACCACTTCCTTCTCCAAGGGATCTTTCTGACCCAGGAATCGAACCCACATCTCCTGCATTGGCAGGGGGGTTCTCGACCACTGAGCCACTGAGGAAATTCTCAAGAAGCTGACAGGTGTACAAACCCCACACCTTAGGCAGACTGAGGGTCTGGAGGTTGAGTAGAAAACAACAGGGGAAGACCAGTGACCCCAGAGGCCCCCTCTCTGGAACCTCTTTTCTTCTCCCCTGATAAAGAAGAATAAATAAAGGTGCATTTAGAAGGACAGGTGGATTTATCCTGGTTGGAGTAGAAAAATAGCCTCTAAGCTCTTGCTTCTAACCCATCCTGAAATATTTTCTAAATGCATCCGACAATAACAGGCTGGTATCAGGACACGGATGCTGTCACGGACATCGTAATGGCTTTGTTTTTCACCAAGGAAGGAAAAAAATAGTTTATGCCTCAAATTAGCAGGTCTGTCATGTTCCAAATTGTTTGCATTTCTAAAAATGGACGTTGACATGTGAATAGTTATTATCTAATACAAGACCTAAAAATCTGCCTCTCTCAAGGCAACGACTGGGTGATCAAGGGATTCTCATTAGACACGAGGGTCTAAAGCTCTCTCTCTCTCCCAATTCTGGAATAAGGGGCTGCCCTCTCCATCCCCCCCTCTTTGCTGAGGCTGCTTATGAGCCTCTGGGATTCTGGTCAAACTACCCTATTCAGAACTCTCAAGCCACAGAAAGATGTTTGGAGATCCAATCAAAGCGTCTTAGGGGCTTAGTTTCCCAGCAAGATTTCTCTAGTGCAGTGGTTTTAAAAGTATGGTCCCCAGACCAGCAGCATTAGCATCACCTTGGAACCAGTTAGCAATTCAGCTCCTCAGGCCACACTCAAGGTCTAGTGAACGAGATGCTCCATGATGGTGTCCAGGAAGCAGATTTCAACATCCCTCCAGGGGATGCTGATACATGCTCAAGGGGTTCAAAGGTGAGGACCATGGGTCAGCCCACAGCTCCCTCCCCTCCTCTCACACGCATTCTACAGTCTCTTCATTATCCCTCCACTCCATTTTCTTCTCTTCATCCTCTACCACCCCAGTTCAGGGCACTGCCCACCTGAATGACTATAAGAGCTTCCCGGTGGGTGGTCCCAACTTCAATCCACCCTCCCCTGATCCAGTCTCCAGTTGGAAACCAGAACTGTCTTTCGAGAAGGCAAAATGGCCCTACCAGTACCTTACCTACATCCCTGCAATATCTTCTAACATCTCCCAGTTCAAGGTCACTAAAAAGTTTGAGCTCCATCTGCTTGGGTCAGCTATACCTTGCCAACCACCAAATTCAACCAAGCACAAGGAGTGAAGAAAGAAGAGAACTGAATTTCCAGCCTGTTCTGGAAAAGACCTACTCCCACCACACCCCAGTGGGAAATAACTAAACATTAGAGGTAGGCAGACATGGGTTCAAATTTCAGCTCCATCTCTTAGTAGCTAGCTGACTTTAGATAAGCGAGACTTAGACTCGATCAGACACCCAGGTCCTTATTAATAAAGAGGATTAACAGACGGGAAGGACAACACACATATGGCTGGGTCATCAGAGAATTCAATGATACAATGATATCAAGGGCCTGGCCCTCTGTCTGGCACATAGCAGGGGGTGAATAAATTATAACTACCACCTGCCTCTGTCAGCCAGCTAGTTAACACACAGACTCAAGTGGCCTAACTCCTAAACTTTCAGCTCATCGTGATAGCCAGGAGAGTTAAAAAGAGCATCTGTTCCCCAAAAGGCTAGTCAATCCCAAGACCCAAGGCCAGCAATCTGTTTATCATTCCCTCAGAAGTTGTTTTCCCCCTGCATTAAATCACCTTATGTTTTGCCATTTGCCTGTGCAGCTTTCTGAGAGGAAAAAAAAAGAAAACATTTCCTGGATGTCTTACCTGGGATGGCTTCTGATAGCAACAGTTTCCTTCAGGCAATGAATATCAGGAAGCGAAGAGGAGCACACTTTTTAGCAACAGCCTGGAGACACGCCACCCCAGGTGCACGCGCGCGCACACACACACACACACAACACCTACACAGACACAACACCTACACACTGGAACTCAGACAGACTTGCAGATCCAGCCAACATGGACACACGTGTGCACTGGGTCACACACAGAGAGTGGGACGCTCTATGCCTTCATGGATCAACGCCAAATCCAACAACACCTAGACAAAAGAGCTAGAAAAAACCGTACGGTACCTTTCGGTGACTTAAGTGTCGCCACTGTCCAGTCACCCTCAGAACTTCCTAAAAAATAACAATGGAGAGATGCTGATCTGTTCACCAGCTACCCACGTGCACGGTGCCCTCACACCCAGATTCTGCTGTTGGCATCTCAGACGCAGCCTTTAAGTTTGTG
>NW_011494865.1:3565500-3575417 GCF_000754665.1 Bison bison bison | reverse complement strand
GGGAACAAGGCGGGGGAGTGAACGCACAACTGTGATTATGTGAACACTTCTCTCTGCAAGGTCCTGAAGCATGATCGAGATAACGCCCAACACAGGATCAAAAAAGGTTCCCCTTGAAAAAGCCTAGATGTATTCAGAGAGAGACAGACAATTCTTAGGTGGTGAATCTGGCTCTAAATTTCCACCTTCTAAGAAAGAAGGCAAAGTTTTAGTTACAAGAAGTCACAGTGGCTAATAACAACGCTCTGTGGTCAAGAGAGAGCTCTGGATCCTCTTCTACTGCAATCCCCTGCTAAAAGGGAGTCAGGGGGTGCATCGTTAGCTCCATATTCAAGATTGGGGCAGGCTAGGCTCTGCCGACTGTGACTTTAAATGCTAGGCAGCAGACCAGGTGGGGTGGAGACCACCCTACCCCAGTGCCCACCACACAATCTGTGTTTGCAAAACATTGTTGAATGAATGAATGAATTCAAGGTTCTCCACGGAGTCACTCTTCCTAAGGTAAGAAAGCTCCCCTTAATGCAAAAGGGAGCAAGCTTGTTATGTGAGAATCCCTAATGCCTGGAACTTTGATTGTAAATCAGTTTCTCCAGATTGAATTCCGTTTCGGATGTACTGGCTGAACCCTGGGGGAAATCTCACAGGATAGCAGGAGCCCACAGTGTAACCCTTTTCATAAAGGATGGTGAGAAAGGCTCCGGCTACGCCTTACCCAGGTCCTCCACAGATCTCTGTACTACGGGATTTTGCTCAAAGCGGGGCAAACCTGCGCGCGTGCCCGGGCCGCAGCCTCTGCCCATTGGCTGGCGGCCTGACTAATCAGCGTGCGCAACTAGCTCCCGTTTGCTTTCTTAGGAAGCTACCTGGAAAAACCAAGTCCTCAACGTTTCTGCACAATTTCCAGAGATATATACGGCTGCCAGCTGGGAGGAGATGCAGGGAACTGTCTGTGATCTGAATGATTACAGAGCACAGATCCGGGCCCATTTAAGCATTTCTGGTTGGCCTCCCCAGGCGTGCCAAAGGACACTCAAATTGCCACGTTCCCCCTGCGGATATGAACTCTGCACGCTCATCACTCACAACAGTCGGGAAATTGGAGTGACAGGCGAAGAGTGACGAAGTTAAAATTAAGCGGGATCTGCCCGGGATGCCCTGAATGTTTCTTCTCCCTCTGAACCAGGATCACTGACATCTGGAAATAGTGATGTAGCCCTAGATCTTCCGGTGTGGGTGGACACAAGCCTGACACAGTCACTGAGTCACTAACTCCAAGGAAGCCATTTGCCCCCAAGTCAAATACATCACTGCCTTGAAGGCAGGAAACACACGGTAGACATCCCTGTCTCCACTCCCCAGGACAGGGCTGCACTCTGGTGAAGCAGTAACACGTTTTGTTTATTAAATCCAGTGCTAATAAGGGAACTTAATAAGATGGTACAGAAGCTACCAAATGTATACTTTAAGTCCCCTTTTGTGTTTGGTGACACAAGCACAAAATTGATTCTCACAAAAAGTGAGAATTAGTTAAACATTTGTTGGGTGAAAAATTAAATGCCTATGTAAAGAGGATGGGCCTTAGGCATTGGGAGGAAGAGAACATGAGGGAACTTTCTGAGAGAGGAAAATATTTCTTATCCTTCCTGGGATGTTGATGACTCTAGCATATGTATATTTCAATAATCACACTATTATAAAATTATGATCTGAGTCTTTTACTATACATATTAAATTATACCTTAACTATAACATACCTTAAATGTGTTATACCTCAATCATACTAGCATAATGAGAAAATTTTTACCTCCAAGCAAACAAATGAAAGAAAAATAATTAACACCTTAGTAAGTCTTCCCGGACAAAAGAGGAGAATGAACCTCTTCAATCTTCTTCTTTTTTTTTTGGTCTGGTAAGATCCTTCTGGTGCCAGAAACTGCTCTGTGGGAGATAGCATCATTTCATGGGAAGAAGAAGACCTGATTCAGGCTACCCCAGATATGACTCTTGGCTCTTCAGGTGTTACTTTGGAAAAATTACTTAACTATACTGAGACTCAGTTTCCCCATATTTTGACCTTGGCACTGATACCTCCCCCAGAGGCGTACAATTTGGGGATCCAGTGATGCTAGCTCCCTTTCTTCCATATCAACAACAACAAAAACTAGTAGAGGTTAATTCAAAGTTCAGGGGTTTATGCATCACTTAAGGTCTTTATACATGATTCCTACAGAAAGAGTAAAAAAGAATCCCTAAGTGCATTGTTGCTGTGGTTTTAAAAAGTGCTATTGGAAAACTATAACAAGCTTCTGGGAACACAGTCCACAGACTGTTAAAGAGTAACAGAGAAAATATTTTCTTATTAAATTCTGGAATTTAAAAAGAAAACACTACCTTTTATCAATAATGCTGGTACATTTTGTCTCTTTTACTCACTGGACAGCTAGGTTGCCCAAAAGCACCTAAAGGGCACGTGGTCAAGAACCATTAGTAGCTGAGGATTTCAACTCTCAAGACACTCTGAGGAAAAACAAGACCTGGGGCCACTGGTGCTAAATGCCAATGTGCAGGCAATTTTCCATTTTCCAGAGCCCCTCAGGAGTTACATAAAAAAGTGGTCTTTTCCCAGTTTTGGAGGTAGGAAACAACCAACTCAGAACCATCAGGTGACCCTTAGGGATATTTTCACAGCTGTCTTTGTAAACATTGACCAATGAAGAACCATAAAGTGGGTCCTCATATTGTCACCACCATGGCACAGGGTAGGGGCTGGGGTGCGGGCCAGATGATGTGTGTGCTTAACTGAATTGTCAACAGGTTACAGTTTGGCTCAGTCTAGAACAACACACACTTCTTGACTTTTGGTAGAAAACACTTTGAAACTGTTTAACCTCACATTCTTGACTGAATAAGGAAAGTTAATTGAGTGAAACAGAATCTTTCTTTGACAGATTATGGGAGTCATGGGTCTGGGCACATGGACCTTCATTGTCCAGGCTATCAATGGGGAAAGTGAAGAGGTTTGGGCTTCCTCTTATCTGGCATGAACTGTGCTACGTGGTGTTAGGTCCTTGGATACACCAATGAAAGGACAGACTTGGTTCCTGACTCAGTGGGACTTACAATTGAGGGACACTAGATTAAACAATTGGAGAACGAATGAATGATTTGGACAAATAATTATTCAACTCCATCACTCCTTCTTGTACAGAGTACAGTGAGGTTTCAGTTCAGTTCAGTCACTCAGTCATATCCGACTCTTTGTGACTCCATGGACTTCAGCACACCAGTGAGGTTTAGGGCTCCCCTCATAGCTCAGTTGGTAAAGAATCCACCTGCAATGCAGGAGACCCCAGTTCAATTCCTGCATTGGGAAGATTGCCTGAAGAAGGGATAGGCTACCCACTCCAGTATTCTTGGGCTTCCCTTGTGACCCAGCTGGTAAAGAATCCACCTGCAATGTGGGAGACCTGGGTTCGATCCCTGGGTTGGGAAGATCCCCTGGAGAAGGGAAAGGCAACCCACTCCAGTATTCTGGCCTGGAGAATTCCATGGACTGTACAGTCTATGGGGTTGCAAAGAGTCAGACACAACTGAGCGACTTTCACTTCTTTCACTTCAGGGAGGTTTAGCCTCTTACATTTCCCTAGTGTGTGCTAATATTTTACAATAACTGGGCAGGGAACGCCCTGGGAGCAGAGACCATTCTGCAGCCACATGGTATACAGGACGGGATGTTACATTCCCAAATCCCTGAATCATAGAGAGAAAGGAATTCTGTTTAAACATGAATGAGTGTGATTTCAACAAGCAAACAACAATAAATAAAATATAAGATTGCTGTTTTTGTTTAGTCACTAAATAATATTTGACTCTTTGTGACCCTATGGACTGTAGCCCGCCAGGCTCCTCTATCCCTGGGATTTTCCCAGAAAGAATACTGGAGTGGGTTGCCATTTCCTCCTGCAGAGGATCTTCCTGACCCAGTGTTCTAACCCATGTCTCCTGCATTGGCAGGAGAATTCTTTACCACTAAGCCACCAGGAAAGCCCATAATATAAGGTAAAATAAAAATAAAATAAAAAATAAGGGAAGGCCTGTTTTGGAAGAATTTATCTCAGGAACTACCAACAGTTCCCATTCTGAGTTGGTAGTGAATGAATGAGACATATTTCATGGCCCACGGGTATTCTAATAACTAAAATGAGTAGAATTGTTTTGTTTTCTAATTTAAAAATCATAATGGAGTTTGGAAACTACAGCGTTAAACTTCTTCATTTTTGACACAAAGAAGCTGAGGCCAGGGGATTTCAGTGACCAAAACCCCCTTGAGGTTCTGAATATTAAGGCCTCCAAGAGAACACCGATTTTCCAGAAATATTTTTGAACTTGGCAGTTAACCCTAAAGGCTGTCCAAGCCTCTCCTTATTGACTGAATTGAATTTTGTAGGAAATGAATCTGGTTATCAGACACTGCAGAACTTTCCACAGCAAACCATTTTTTAAACAACTCTCCTGGGTGGTAATGATTTTGTTAATGAAATGCATTTCATCCTTCACACCACAGTCACATTATGCCTTAATAAAGAACCCTTGAAAGAACATTTATTATGGGATTTGCATTTCATTTGGGCAGGCAGACTCTGGACTCCTGGGTAACCCACTGGGCAGGCAGTCACTCAGTCTGCCCCACACTAGACCTCACAAGACCATCACAAGACCATCTGTGACTCAGATAAAGCCTGTGAACTCCTATAATAGAAAAGAAGGGCAGTGAAGAAGAGGGCCACATTAGTCATATCCAGGATTGAGAAGGGTTCTTTATCTGAGATCCTTCAGAGTTTTTAGAAGATATAGGGGTGCTCCCTTCCAACTAAGCTATTCTTGGGTTGGGTGTCAAAGATAAATTCATTCATTCATTCAGCAAACGTTTCAGGAATTCCTGCTTTGTAGGAGAAAAGGTTACTCAAGGAATGTTGAATAAACTTTCAGACTGCAAATTTAATTCCAAGTGCACTGCAAACATTTGCTGTACCAAGGAGCCCTGTGTCAAGCCTGGACAGAATCAAGGAACTCTGCTGGAAGATCCGTTTATGATTTATCCAAAAGCTACAGGGTGCTGAGGGGGAAGGAAACACAGGGCCCAAGTGAAGAAATGAGTTGTCTGGGGTAATGGGACCTGTTCAAAAGGAAAAAGATGCCTGGGTGGGATTTTTTTTAATGTCAAAAGAAGAATCAAATATAACAGCAGATGCTAGTCATCACCTAAATGCAAGACTCAAGAAACGGAGGTAGACCACCGAGTAGTGCGTGAAGGCTTCTGCATGTACATTGGCACAGATGCCAAGACTTCTTCTCTCCTAGACAACAGCCCTCATCCCTCCCGTGTAATATCTGAGTCTATTTGAACATGCTTAGGATGTATGTGCTATACAAATATGCAATATGGAATAGAGAGAATCTACGGACACTGCTGGGCTTCCCTGGTGGCTCAGATGGTAAAGAACCCACCTGCAATTCAGGAGACCCAGGTTCAATCTTGAAGATCCCCTGGAGAAAGGAATGGCAACTCACTCCAGTATTCTTTCCTGGAGAATTCCATGGACAGGGGAATCTGGTGGGCTACAGTCCACGGGGTCTCAAAGGGTGGGACATGACTGAGTGATTAACACTTTCACTTCATGGTCACAGATGTAGATAAGGATTGAGTTGGGTGGAGAAATTCAACAGGAAACATGGGGTGCTGGTATGTGAGAGCTTATGAGGCTTGGGATTTAGGAAGCACAAGCTGTACCCTCAGAATTATAAGCACCCCTCAAACCCTCTTCAAAAGGTTCCATTCAGAAGTCCTAGGATATCAGGGAATATAAATTCCTATAGATAGATTTCTAAGCTCCAAGTTTGGGCCTGACTGTCTGCAGGGCACCAATATGCTTGTTTTTTGAGTCTGATGTCCGTAGACCATAGTTATGACAGCAGCCTAGCCACGTGATCGTGTCTTTGCTTTAGTTTCTGTCCTTAATGTGTATTGGAATTAGGATATTTCATACTAGAATTGATCAGCTCTATCTTATCTTCAAAGAGGAGCTTGGCAGAAGAGGGGGAAGATAGAATGAGAAGCTGATAATAAAAGAAAGCACATGGTCTGGGTGTCTTCTGTCTGCCCCAAGGCTTGACTTTGCTGTGAGTGCTGCTTCCATCCTATAGAAAGTGGCCATGAGTCATTTGTTCAGGAGTCTGGGTCATCATCAAGGTCACCGTCACACTCCCTCATGTATGAATCAGAGGAGCGGACTGAACCCCCACCCCAGGGCTGTGGGAAGGGAGTGGCAAGAACACAGGCTCTGGAGTGATAAAAACACAAGCTCAAACTGCCCACAGGCTGCTTGACTTAGGGCAAGTTAAATTAACCTCCTCAGTCTCAATTTTCCTAATCTGAAAGCTGGGGCAATATTTATGCCTTCCTCTTTGGATCATTATGAGAAAGTGAGGCAATGTTCTATAAGAACACCAATGCAATGTCCCAGACTTGATAAGAATGCAGATAACAGGAGCTCCAGGCTGTCCCTTCAACCTGGAAATATTTACACCTGGAAACCAGAAGCTGCCTGAGATAGGAATGTGCAGGCTTATCGACTTCTCCAAGGGAGGCTACACTGGGTAAATAGTGAGAGTCTTTCACTAAAGGGCAGGACGTTCAAAGACCAGTGCCCTGGATCCTATGTCCAGGTTCCCTGAGGATTCACTAGGGCAGATGTTCGATGGTGAAGGGGCTGAGGTATCCACGGGATCAAATGAGTATCCACGGGATCAAATAAGTATCCATGCTCTCCTCTTCCCCCATCCACCCTGCCCCACATAGCAAGGTAGGACTTGACCTGGAGCCGAGACAAAACAGCTAGGGGCCTCTGGTCTTTAGTAAACCATGTCCCAGGTACAGAGACCCAGAATATATTAGAGAGAGAGAATGAGACAGAGAGAAACAAAGAAAAGGGAGAAAGAGATGCTGGATGGATAGAAGATACATGGTAGATGGATAGATGATGGATAATAGAAAGATGATGGATGATAGACAGATGAGAGAGATCAGAAAGAGGAGTAGAAAAAAGTTAGAGATAAGGAAATGTAGAAGGAATGGAAAAGTACAGGATAGAGAGAAGAAACCAAATGGTGCTCACCGACTGCCTTCAAGGAGGCGTACTTGTTGAGCTCTTTGCCAGGTGGCTGCTGTTCATAAGGGTTGGAGATCTGGCCCAGGCTGGGATAGGAATGCGGGTGGCCCATCTGCTGGAGCAAAGGGGAGGTGGGCACTGCGTTGTTCATCTGGGTTGTGTCTGGAAGGGAAGAGAACAGAAGGAGATGGTCATCAACTGGGCAAGAACTTCTACCCACCCTCACCATCACCACACCCCTCGAGACCAAAACTCCTCACCCTCTAGGGACAGGAGAGTGAGGGCAGCCAAGGATGGGCAGGAATAATGGCATCAGTCAGCTTTGCAGTCATCATTAGCGAGCAGCTGAGAATGGATGGGGAAGAGCACAGATGCACCTAGAACATTTCCATTTTCCCCAATTAAACGTAAGTCCTATCATTGCAGGGGATACTCTTGTGATTGAAGCAATAAATGTATAAACGGATGACCAACTTCAGTAACAGCCGAAGAAATGCAAGTCAGAACAATGGAAGGCCACTCCTCTGCCAAGAGATTGGCAAAAATTAAAAGGACTGAAGAATACCAATCTGGCAAAGACACTTGGACCCTGGGCAGTCTCATAAACTCATGGTAGATACACGATTTGCTGTATCTGCAGAAAGGAAGCAGATAGTGTGTGTGTACGGAAATTTAAAATGATTAGCGTGGGTATGTTCACCAGATAATGCCAATTCGAAGGATGGTGAATTCAGAAATATAAGCGTCAGAATGCGAGGGTGGCAATTCCCTAGTGGTCCAACGGCTAGGATTCCGTGCTCCCAATGCAAGAGGCCCAGGTTCAATCCCTAGTCGGGGAACTAGATCCCACATGCTGCAACTAAGAATACACTAAAGATCCCACTTGCCATAACTAAGACCAGGAGAGAGCAAATAAAAAAATAAATATCTTAAAACATTTTAAAAAAAGGAAAAAAAACAAAACAAAACAACAACCAGGGGTTCCTTGGTGGCTCAGTGGTAAAGAATCTGCTTATCAATGCAAGAGACATGTGTTCAATTCCTTATCTGGGAAGATCCCACATGCCACGGAAAGCTAAGCCCATGCGCCGCAACTATGGAGTCTGAGTTCTAGAGCCCAGGAGCTGCAAGTACTGAGCCCAGGAGCCATAAGGTCTGAACTCCACAACAAGAAGTGCTACTGCAATGAGAAGCCCTCACGCCACAGTTAGAGAGTAGCCCCCACTTGCCACAACGAGAGAAAAGCCCCTGCAGCAATGAAGACCAACACAGCCAGGAATAAAAGAATAAATGAAATTCGAAAGTGAAAGGCGCTCAGTCCTTTCCAATTCTTTGCGACCCCATGGACTGTAGCCTGCCAGGCTCCTCTGTCCATGGAATTCTCCAGGTAAGACTACTGGAGTGGGTTGCCATTCCCTTCTCCAGGGGGGGTCTTCCCAAATAAGATTTTTAAGTAAGTAAATAAAATAAAAAAAAACAATCATATATATATATATATATATATAAAATTTTCTTTACGCTTTTTAAAATTAATTAATTTTAATTGGAGGATAATTATTTCACAATGGTGTGGTGGTTTTTGCCATACATTAACATGAATCAGCCACAGGTGCACATGTGTCCCCCCATCCTGAACCCTCCTTCCACCACCCTCCCCACCCCATCCCTCTGGGTTGTTAAAAAAGAATGTGAGGGTATTTGTTAAGAGATGTGCATTGCACCATTCTTTGTTAAGTGAAAAGTAAAAACCACACAGAAACCATTTGAACTTCTATCATTAGCAATTCTTAAATTATTGTACATCTGTATTAGGTACATAATATGTACATACATATGAGGGGATATCATTCAGCTCTTAGGAAAAAATGAGTTAAAAATCAGTTAACTATACATTCAAACTGGAGAGTGTCTTATGATTTGTATTGGTAAGGGGGAAAAAAGCAGATGTCAAAGTAATGTGAATAACAGTGTTTGGTTGAAAGAGAAGAAAGTCTGCATATTTTGTGTGCTGCAGTTTGCAAAAATAGGTAAAGACACACAAATTGAATATTGGGTACTTAGAGGGACTGGGATTCATGGAGAGAAGAGTTCAAGACATTTTTCCAGAGGAAATACTGTTTGTGCTTTTAAAGGTTTCTGTCTTCACCCCAAGGACAGTGGGACAGATGGACTACGGATGGACTGGAGGCAAGTGGGAAGTGGGAGTCACAGAGTCCAGGTGAGGTCATTCAGGCTCAGATAAGATAGAGGAAGCGGTGATTCTCCCCATTCCCATGAAGCACATCTGCAGATACAGATCAGCACGGTGGGTAGTTGCTTCCGGTGCCTTGAGAGATGCCCTTACCCTACAAGTGAGTCCCAGCTGTTTCAGCTGCTAAGAGCTTGTAAAGAAAGATAGCGCTAAGTCGTGTCCGACTCTTGCAATCCCACAAACTGTAGCCTGCCAGGTTCCTCTATCCATGGGATTCTCCAGGCAAGAATATTGGAGTCGGTTGTCACTTCCTTCTCCAGGGGATCTTCCTGACCAAGGAACTGAACCCAAGTCTCCCGCATTGCAGGCAGATGCTTTACCTACTGAGCTACATGGCTTCTATATATTAATACAGAAATTTGCTCTTGGCTGATGTGAGCCACCGTCTTGGGCTTAATCTGTTCGACGGACCTCACCCGCAACACCCCAAGGTGGGTGACAACAAAAGCCTAGCGGACACTAAGGTACCAAGACCAGCCCTTTCCTCAAGATAGGGA
>NW_011494865.1:3524900-3565400 GCF_000754665.1 Bison bison bison | reverse complement strand
CGATGGAGCAATGGAGGCTCCAGAACTCCCACAGGTTGGGACAAGTTTTAGAGCAGGGGTCAGTAGGCTATTGCTGGAAAAAAACCAGACTATAATAGCTTAGGCTTTGCAGGGCATCCGGTCTCCGTGACAACCACTCAACTCTGCCCTTGAAGCAAGAAAGCAGACATAGCCATTATGCTAACACAGGGGCATGGTTGTGTCCCAATAAAACTTCATTTACAAATACAGGGGCAGCTGAATTTGGTCGAGAAGCCATAGTGTGACAACCCCTGGTCTAGACTCTATCTGAAACTGAGATCCCCATCCCGGTGTGTATCCTTAATTTTTCTTATATTGTTTCCCTCACAACCTTAGAAGTGTGTGTGTGTGTGCACGTGTGTGTGTTTTACTCCGTCAGAGTCTCATACACCTGAAGCTGTCTCTCAAACACTGCTTTCTAGACAATTTGACCTGTGACATGTATGGAATAAATTTGGCTTTAGAAACCAATACACTCAAATTGGGCTTCCCTGGTGGCTCAGACAGTAAAGAATTCACTTGCAATGCGGGAGACCTGCGTTTGATCCCTGGGTTGGGAAAATCCCCTGGAGGAGAGCATGGCAACCCACTCTAGTATTCTTGCCTGGAGAGTCCCCATGGACAGAGGAGCAGGCTACAGTCCATGTGGTCACAGAGTCAGACATGACTGAGCAACTAAGCACATACTTGAATGAGACGAGGCAGAGATACCACAGCTGAGACACAGAGATAAGGAGAGTATTTTTATCACTGCACACGAATGGGCCAACCCACAAGCCCAACTGTCTAATGGGAATATCGCCAAACATAAGCCAAGTCGCCCAGCCGCTGGCCAGCATCTGAAGAGGCGGGCATGTCCTTCTGCCATGATAATTTTTTGGCTGGCATTCAGCTGGGGCGGAAGAGTCCTAAGATTAATGGAGTTAGGGTGGAAATGCTGTCTCCCATAAATTACAGCTCTGCCTGTTGCCTGGCCCCCAAGATCCGCTGACGTTTTCCTCTCTAGAGCAACCTGCTAGGGAGGTCTGTTGGCTTCCCCTGGGCATAGCAAGCAAGTCATGGTTTGTTTCCAAATGTTGGTGTAATAGGAAGAGATTTACCTTACGTTCTCATTGTTTGCTCTTTTGTGGATTTCTTCCCCTTTGCCTCCCTCCCCCTGCAATGCACACATATGTATTTCAGTGGACAGCTACTATTTTGTGTATTCAGAACTATAAGTTCCTTCGGCACACTGCTTCATCCCTGTTTGACTCATGTAATGAGTTGTCAATCACAATAACTCTCTTAGTTTGGGTTTTCCCATAAATCACTGAGATTAGGACTCAAGTACAAGCAGAAAAACATCTACTTCTGCTTCACTGACTATGCTAAATCCTTTGACTGTGTGGATCACAACAAACTGTGGAAAATTGTTAAAGAGATGGGAGTACCAGACCACCTTACCTGTCTCCTGAGAAACTTGTATGCGGTCAAGATGCAACAGTTAGAACCAGACATAGAACAACTGATTGGCTCAAAACTGGGAAAGGAGTACAACAAGGCTGTATATTGTCACCCTGCAGAGTACATCATGTGAAATGCCAGGCTGGATGAAGCACAATCTGGAATCAAGATTGCCAGGAGAAATAGCAACAACCTCAGATATGCAGATGATACCACTTTTCTGGCAGAAAGTGAAGAGGAACTAAAGACGCCCCTGAAGAGAGTGAAAAACTGGCTTAAAATTCAACATTAAAAAAAAGAAGATCATGGCATCTGGTCCCAATAGATGGGGAAAAATGGAAACAGTGAAGATTTTATTTTCTCAGGCTTCAAAATCACTGTGAACAGTGACTGCAGCCATGAAATTAAGATGTTTGCTTCTTGGAAGGAAAACTATGACAAAGCTAGACAGCACATTAAAAAGCAGAGACATCATTTTGCTGACAAATGTCCATTATAGTCAAAACTGGTTTTTCCAGTCATCATGTACAGATGTGAGAGTTGGACGATAAAGAAGGCTGAGCATCAAAAAACTGATGCTTTTGAACTGTAGTGCTGGAGAAGACTCTCCAGAGTCCCTTGGACTGCAAGGAGATCAAACCAGTCAATTCTAAAGGAAATCAACCCTGAATATTCATTGGAAGGACTAGTGCTGAAGCTGAAGCTCCAATAGTTTGGCCACCTGATGTGAAGAGCTGACTGAATGAAAAAGACCCTGATGTGGGGAAAGACTGAAGACAAAAGAAGCTGTAGAGGATGAGATGGTGGGAGAGCCTCACTGACTCAATGGACATGAATTTGAGCAAACTCCAGGAGACAGTGAAGGATAGAGGAGCCTGGTGTGCTGCAGTCCATGGGTTGCAGAGTCCTACATGACTTAGTGATTGAACAACAACCATCAGGAAATACTACAGAAAAGGAAGTAGGGGGAGAAACAGAATAAAAAAGGCAGATAGAGAGTGCAATGTCTGCAAGGGGGCAATGGTGAAGAATGGGCATTTAATCCCACTCTAGCCTTCTGATAAGTGGTGTTGAAATTCTATCAGCCCATGGGCAAGAGTCCCTGAGTATTTATATGCCAGCTTCCATCAGTCATTTGAGGGCTGCTTCTGAGATACAGTAATTCCTCAGCACTTGGAACCTGCCACATTCATGGGCAGAGAAAGCCCCAGTGGGCAGAGAAACTCTTACTCAGAGATGTAAGTGAGAGCTGGCAGTTGGAAATCAGGTCAGAAACTCACCCCTCTGGTCACACAATGAGCATGTGGTCCAAATCAAACCAATCACAGCACCTTCTTCTCACAGTGATTGGCCCAGATGTGAGCATGTGATCTAGCCTGGACCAATCAGAGTTCTTCCCTCAATTTTTTCTATTGAGAAGCTTTGAAGTCAATGAACCAGGAGGCCATGAATTCAAGTGGAGAAAGTCTTCCTTCATTGTGAAAGAATAAGGACAAGAGAAGTAGCACAGGAGATAGGGAAGCTCCTTTCAAAACAAGCTAGTGTGCTTTGAGGTTACTGGCAAACGCAACATAGAGTTCTGACAAGTGCAATTGTCTGGATTCCTTCCAGAAAGCTGGAACTGATCAGAAGAGAAGCTTCCCATGGGGTCTGTGGAGTACATCAAGATGGAATGGGCATTGGCCCTAGATTTCCTTTTTCTTTCTTTCTCGTTTTTTTTTTTTTTTAACTGTCTGGGTCTTTGGTGCAGTGCGTAAGTACTTCTCTGGTTGCACATGGGCTCAGTAGTTGGGCTTAGTTGTTCCACAGCATGTGGGATCTTAGTTCCCTAACCAGGGTGGGAACCCATGCCCCCTGCTTTAGAAGGTGAATTCTTAACCACTGGACCACCAGGAAGGTCCAGTGCTAGGTTTTCATTAAAGTTGCAGAAGAAATGTCAAGCAGCAGATTGCCTGAGTAGTGAGTAGAGAATACCCTAAGACTTCGAAAGTTAATTATCTTAACAGCGTTTTTTTTTTTTTTTTTTCTGAAAACAGATTCCAAACTAGTTGAAGAGCTGACACCACCTAAGCCCATCATCCAGTGGGAGCCCTTACTCCCATCTCTTTGCTCCCTCAGTCCCAGATCCCATCCACTATTGTTCAAACCCTGTAACCAGTCTTGCCAGGGGAAAGCTAAACACTTCATTAAGGGAAAAGAAATTTGTAGAGAGGCTCCTTATCATTTGGGATAGCCTTTTATATTATTAGACAGACTACTTAATACATCAGTATAAAACACTTGCTTTTGGATGACTTCTCTCATGTGAAAGTGAGTTGCTCAGTCATGTCTGACTCTTTGCAATCCCATGGACTGTAGCCCACCAGGCTCCTCAGTCCGTGGAATTCTCCAGGCAAGAATACTGGAGCAGGTTGCCATTTCCTTCTCCAGGGGATCTTCCTGACCCAAGGGTCGAACCTAGGTCCCTGGCATTACAGGCAGATTCTTTACCATCTGAGCCACCAGGGAAGCCCCAATTTCTCCCATGTCCTGAGCTAACTCAGGGGTAGCGAGTAGTTACTTAATGGAAGTGGGTAGGACCGAACTGGCCCTCCAAAGGGATTCCTCACAAAGGAGGAAGAGCCTGCTGCAGAATCACGTTCCTGCTTTCACATTCAGGACAGCAGGAGGCAAATTTCTGACAGTTTTAGATAGCCATATTATACTAGCTTCCAGGCTTTGATTATTCAGAAATATTGAAATCCAGGCGCAGAGCAGCAATCAAGAATTCTTAAACAGACTTTGGTGATTGGGTTTTTTTTTAATCTTATATTCATTTTACTGAACAGGAAACTGGACTGGACCTGACCACTCAGATTGTCTGTGAGTTTTGCACAGATACATCCAGCTAAGGAGGACAAACAAAGAGTACACATGGGGTAAGCTTAGCTTGGCGTCTAAGACAAACAGAGCAAGAGTGAGTGAAGAGAGAAGAGTGGGTGAGACCTGGGTCATCTACAAATCCTCTCCTTGACAATCGAGAGAAGAAACATAAAGACAGGTGGCTAAGTCAATACATATTTGAACATATGTATATAGGAGGAAAAGGGGACGACAGAGGGTGAGATGGCTGGATGGCGTCACTGACTCAATGGACGTGAGTCTGGGTGAACTCCGGGAGTTGGTGGTGGACAGGGAGGCCTGGCGTGCTGCGATTCATGGGGTCGCAGAGAGTCGGACACGACTGAGCGACTGATATGATCTGATCTGATCTGATATAAGTAGTATATATACATATCTATGCATGTGTATGTATATATACATTGTATATAATATAAATAATCATATATTACATAATGTAGTAATATAATATAATAAATATATAGGTATGTAAATATAAAATATAAAAATGTGGAAAATTCTGAAAGAGATGGGAATACCAGACCACCTGACCTGCCTCTTGAGAAATATGTATGCAGGTCAGGAAGCAACAGTTAGAACTGGACATGGAACAACAGACTGGTTCCAAATAGGAAAAGGAGTACATCAAGGCTGTATATTGTCACCCTGCTTATTTAACTTATATGCAGAGTACATCATGAGAAATGCTGGACTGGAAGAAACACAAGCTGAAATTAAGATTGCCAGGAGAAATATCAATAACCTCAGATATGCAGATGACACCACCCTTATGGCAGAAAGTGAAGAGGAACTCAAAAGCCTCTTGATGAAAGTGAAAGTGGAGAGTGAAAAAGTTGGCTTAAAGCTCAACATTCAGAAAATGAAGATCATGGCATCCGGTCCCATCACTTCATGGGAAATACATGGGGAAACAGTGGAAACAGTGTCAGACTTTATTTTTTGCGGCTCCAAAATCACTGCAGATGGTGACTGCAGCCATGAAATTAAAAGGCGCTTACTCCTTGGAAGGAAAGTTATGACCAACCTAGATAGCATATTCAAAAGCAGAGACATTACTTTGCCAACAAAGGTCCGTCTAGTCAAGGCTATGGTTTTTCCTGTGGTCATGTATGGATGTGAGAGTTGGACTGTGAAGAAGGCTGAGCGCCGAAGAATTGATACTTTTGAACCGTGGTGTTGGAAGAGACTCTTGAGAGTCCCTTGGACTGCAAGGAGATCCAACCAGTCCATTCTAAAGAAGATCAGCCCTGGGATTTCTTTGGAAGGAGTGATGCTAAAGCTGAAACTCCAGTACTCTGGCCACCTCATGCGAAGAGTTGACTCATTGGAAAAGACTGATGCTGGGAGGGATTGGGGGCAGGAGGAGAAGGGGATGACAGAGGATGAGATGGCTGGATGGCATCACTGACTCGATGGACGTGAGTCTGGGTGAACTCCAGGAGTTGGTGGTGGATAGGGAGGCCTGGCATGCTGCGATTCACGGGGTCGCAAGGAGTCGGACACAACTGAGTGACTGAACTGAACTGAAATATAAAATATATTTCAGATAACTTTATAAATCATATATTTGTATATTATATACTAAGTATATATAAATATTATATTTTATAATTACATATTATGATGGACTATATGGTCCATGGAGCTCTCCAGGCAAGAATACTGGAGTGGGTAGCTTTTCCCTTCTCCAGGGGATCTTCCCAACCCAGGGATTGAACTCAGGTCTCCCACATTGTAGGCGGATTCTTTATCAGCTGAGCCACAAGGGAAATCCAAGAATACTGGGGTGGGTAGCCTATCCCTTCTCCAGTGGATCTTCCCAACTCAGGAATTGAACCAGGGTTTCCTGCATTGCAGGCAGATTCTTTACCAACTAAGCTATCAGGAAAGCCCACGTATTATGATAAATGCATATTTTTATATGTAGTGTATTTATGTAGTATATATATACTATGCAAAAGAAATCATATATAGATATATGTAACTATATGTATATAATGTATATAATTTGTATATAAAATATATATAATGTATAATTTGGCTTCCCTGGTGACTCAGTGGTAAAGAATCTGCCTGCAATGCAAGAGGCCTAGGTTGGATTCCTGGGTTGGGAAGATCCCCTGGAGGAGGGCATGGCAATCCACTCTAGTATTATTCCCTGGTGAATCCCATGGACAGAGGAGCCTGGTGGGCTACCGTCCATAGGGTCACAAAGAATCAGACACGAATGAAGCAACTGAGCATGCATGCAGGCATATAATTTCTTTTGCAGAGTCATGACCACAGAGAGAATCTAGTAGGACCAGCAATGTCTTGCTGCCGGCAGTGTCGTTTCTCTTCTAGACACATCTCAGCCCCAGAGATATCTTACCCACCTCATCTCTGTAGAAAGGTACTTTCTACCCAGTGTCACAAAAAAACTTTCCCTGCTTAATCATAATTTTGCAACTCCTTCTTTTTTAAAAATTTTTATTGGAGTATAGTTGATTTATAATTTAGTGTTCATTTCTGCTATACAACAAAGTGAATCAGTTATACATATAATGTATCAACTCTTTTTTCTGATCTTTAGAAATAACTCATGAGGACTTGCTGTTCTTGGGTGCTGCATTCTGTCAAGACCCTCAGTCAGCAGACAGAGATGACATCCCATCCTCTCCTTACTAAGACAGAAAAGAGGGCCTCATACATTTAATCAGTTTCAAAGAAAGTTAAGATACACTTACTCTAACCGGAAGTAACTAAATGGTGGTTACCAAAGTAACCGTCATATAAGTACCGTTTTTATGTGGTACATCTTAGTTACTAAACAGACTAATGAGTGCAATCAAGACAGACTCACTGAAGTAAAAATGCTCAGTTACAAATACTGGGATGATGCTCTAATTTTCTCAGTGGAAAAGAAGCAGATAACAGCTATCAAAAACTAGAGTAGTCTGGCTCATCTTGGAAGGAAGGGAACAGTATTAAGCTTTTCAAGGCATGTAACAAGGAAGAATAGCACAGAAAGGAACAAAAAGGTCGAAGCATGTTGCTTTGTGGAGCATGTATTACCCATCACTCGGCAAAGAATGTTTCATGCACTATCTCCTTAAATCTTCATATCAATCCTATGGAGTAATGATATAGGGACAACATATCTTTTAAAATAAACTTTTACTGTAGAACGATTTTAGATTTACAGAAATACTGCAAAGATAGCACAGAGTTTCCATATCCCCAGACCCAGTTTCCTCTATTATTATTAAATTACATTAGTAGGGTACATTTGTTACAATTAATGAATCAATATTGATATATAACTATTAGCTAAAGTCCAAACTTTAGTCAAGCTTCCTTGTGCTCAGTTGCTCAGCCGTGTCTGACTCTTTGCAGCCCCATGGATTGTAGCCCACCAGGCTCCACTATCCACAGAGTTTTCCAGGCAAGAATACTGGAGTGGGTTGCCATGCCCTCCTCCAGGAAATCTTCCTCATCCAGGGATTGAACCCTCATCTCTCGCATCTACTACATTGGCAGGTGGATTCTTTACTACTAGCATCACCCAGGAAGACCTCAAGCTTCCTTAGTTTTATCTAATGACCTTTTTCTGTTCTAGAATCTCATCCAGGTAGCACATTAATCACCACCTTTCTTTAGGTCTGTCTCTTGGCTGAATTTCTCAGACTTTTCTTATTTGTGATGACTTCGACAGTTTTGAAGAGTACTGGTCAGATATTTTGTAGAAATGTCCCTCAGTTGGAATTTGTCTGATGTTTTTCTCATGACTAGACTGGGGTTATGGGTTTGGGGGAGGAAAACCATACAGATAAGATGACATTCTCAACATAACATATCAAGGATACCTTTTATGACATCGCTATTGATAGTAACCTTAATCACTGCCTGAGCCAGTATTTCTCCTCTCTCCATTATAAAGTTACTGCATTTTCCTCTCTTTCCACATCATACTCTTTGGAAGAAAGTCACTATTCACAACCCACACGTAAGAAGCAAGGAATTACGCTCCACCTCCTTGAATACAGAATGTCTACATAAATTATTTGTAATTTTTTATCATAGGAGATTTGCCTCTTCTTCTGTTTAATTTGGGCTTCCCCGGTGGTTCAGCAGTAAAGAATCTGCCTGCAATGCAGGAGATGCAGGAGACATGGATTCGATCTCTGGTTTGGGAAGATCCCCTGGAGGAGGGCATGGTAACCCACTCCAGTATTCTTGCCTGGAGAATCCCATGGACAGAGGAGCCTGGTGGGCTACAGTCCATGGGGTCGCAAAGAGTCAGACACGACTGATGGTGACTGAGCACATAACCCATTTAATTATTAATTCAACCATATATATATATATATGTTTATATATATATATATATGTCACACGTTTATGATATTATTAATGTGGACACATGGATATATATTTTATACTTTGGATTATAATCTAATACTATTTTATTTTGTTTTTTTTTTACTCAAATATTCCCAGGTCTGGGGAATCTCCTTCAAGTGGCTCCTATGTCCCTCGTCTTTTTTGTTTTAATAACTTCCTTTTTTTCTAATAAGGCAACATGCCCAAGGTTCATCTAGTTTATTTCCTGCCCCATCCTAGAATCCATTTCTCCAAAGACCCTGGCTCCTTTTATTGGAGGATGATGTTAGAAACCAAAACATGGGTGCTAAGGGTACTCGAGGCTTTCAGTCCCTCAGCTGACTAAGGAAGTCAATGTGTATATACTGACTCATATACAGATACTTGCTGCTGCTGCTGCTAAGTCGCTTCAGTTGTGTCCGACTCTGTGCGACCCCATAGACGGCAGCCCACCAGGCTCCCCTGTCCTGGGATTCTCCAGGCAAGAACACTGGAGTGGGTTGCCATTTCCTTTTCCAATGCATGAAAGTGAAAAGTGAAAGTACAGATACTTATCTTTGAATATTTACCTATGCAACCATCTGTATCTATCTTAAGCTAAACATGAATTCATCTTGATATCTCCAACTCCAATCCATTATCACATGGAACATTCTAGCCTTCTCCCCTTGCTCATTTGTAACCTCTCACCCCAACAATGAGAAACCCGACTCCCGCCCTCCACCATCTATTTACTTAGTTGTTTAATTTCAGTATGCATGTCTAGCAATATCAGAATTGTTAACCTATGAGCCTATGGGAAAACACCTGTTCCCACTAGAATACAGTCTTAAGGACAATTTTTTTCAAATTATTTATGCACTTTTCTTTTGCTTTCCTGAGTATATAAGCTCTATTCTGGATGGCCACGGCATCCACATAGCTATGTAAGGCTAGGACATCAGGATTTATTACAGAAAGAACACAAAAATGGTGATGACGATATTAATTAATGATAAAGAAGGTGAAAGCACACTTATATACCTACTAAACAGAAAGGTGCTATTATGTGCCAGGCACTATTTCATATACAAACTAATGTACTATTTCATGGCTTCCCAGGTGGCTCAGTGGTAAAGAATCTGCCTGCCAATGCAGGAGCTACAGGAGATGTGGGTTTGATCCCTGGGTTGGGAAGATCTCCTGGAGAAGGGAATAGCTACCCACTCCCGTATTCTTGCCTGGATAATCTCATAGACAAAGGGGCCTGGTGGGCTACAGTCCATGGGGTTGCAAAGAGTCAGACATGACTGAGCAACTGAACGCAATGCATTACGCCAAGAGCCCCTATGATATACTATTATTATTAGCCACATTTTGCATACAGAGGTTTTGTGGTTTACCCGAAGTTACACCACTTGAATATGGCAGACCCAAGCTTAGAATCTGGTAGTCTGACTCTAAAATCTGTGATCCTCAGTACTCCTTACTGCCTCAAAGGGCGTTAAATGCAAATTTCTGACATTCAGAAAATGATTGTGCAGCTAGACAATAATAAAATTTGTCACGATATTGACTTTGGAAGGTAGTTTTTACTAAATACCTTTATCTCTACTCTTCAGCATATTAAAGATCACACTTGGTTGGCCAGACCATAGAAGTCACGTCCTCTGATCTCTCCCACTTGGCTCATCCACTTATTCCCCCACACATATTTGAGTGACTCTGGTATGCCAGGCATTGTATTTGGTGGACAAATTCTAGCTCTTATACTGCTTACTGGTGGCTCAGATGGTAACAAACCCGCCTGCAATGCAGGAGACCTGGGTTCAATACCTGGATCAGGAAGATCCCCTGCAGGAGGAAATGGCAACCCACTCCAGTATTCTTGCCTAGAGAACTCCATGGACAGAGGAGCCTGGCAGGCTACAATCCGTTGAGTTGTAAAGAGTTGGACACATCTGAGCAACTAACACTTTCACTTTTCACACTGCTTACTAACCCTAACCCTAACTAGAGAAATGCATAACATTTTTCCAAAGCTTTTTTCACAAGGGAGAAACACCACATTTCTGCTTGGCCCACAGGCCATGTTGATCCTACCCAAGGCCCTTCTTCACCCCTACTCTTTAGAAAACCCCTAGTCTTTCTGTGCCCCATGCTGTAGCCTCAACAGACTTTCTCCCATGACAACATCCAGAACAACATGACGAAAGAAGCATGGATTTCTGGATCAGTCAGTTCTGGATTCAAATTCTGGCCATTCATTTCCTAACAGCATCTTTGGTGTGTTGTAAAATTTCTCAGGTCTAAAATGAAGCTGTTGTTTTTCAGTCACTTAGTCATGTCTGGCTCTTTGTGACCCCCTGGACTGCAGCATGCCAGGCCTCCCTGGCCTTCACTATCTCTCGGAGTTTGCTCAAACTCATGTCTATTGAATCGGTGATGCATTCCAACCATCTCATCCTCTGTTGTCCCCTTCTCCTCCTGCCCTCCATCTTTCTCAGCATCAGGGTCTTTTCCAATGAGTCAGCTCTTTGCATCAGGTGGCCAAAATATTGGAGCTTCAGCATCAGTCCTTCCAATGAATATTCAGGGTTGATTTCCTTTAGGATTGACTGGACTATAACATAAATCCTCATAGGCTTTGCTATAAAGTTTAGAGACTGTGCATGTTCCATGCTCAGTATCACATATGAAACATAGTAAACATCCAAAATATTGTAGCTAAAGCTTTATCACCTCTGATTGTCAGGGAAACCAAGAAGAAGAGGGTGCCTGTTTTCCCTAAGGCCGCCTCTGGACTCAGAATTCTTGGATACATTCCAGATTATTCGATTGTCCCAGAACTGGACAAATGAGAGAGAATAAGCAGGAGATATTCCTATGGGAGCCAAATGCACTGCTAATTCTCTTAACAACAAAAAAAAAGAGAGAACAGACATTCAGAAATTATAACAGGCTTTTAGCTCCATTTTCCTTTCCAATCCAAATATGTACATCCAGCATCCTTTTAAAGAGAAAACCTGAAAATTATAGTTTGAAACATCATGTAGATTTTTCTCTGACCACAAGAAAGCAAAAAAAAAAAAAAAAAAAATCAGATCCAACTCAAAATTACCCTGAATTTGTCAAAAGAGAACATAGAAGGCTAGGCTTTTACCAGAAAAGGTTGATGTAAAAAGAGAATTAAATTAATCTTATTGAACCCTGGTGGCAGAGAGAACAGCAGGAATTTGTGATGCAGAAAAAAGTGTACATATTCATTGGAAAACCTTTGGCAAATTGATCCTGTATGTTACCCAAGAGTTTATATCTTTAAGAATGCAAAAAAAATTTTTTTTAATTTTGAGCATTTAGGATGTGAATATTTTGAACCTGGGGTTGTTAAACAAATGTCTATTTAATGTTCATTTCTGGCCATTTTGTATGCAGATTCTGAGGGACGGAGATTCACTTCAAATCTCAGTGTGTGCCCCAAGGAGATGATGTTCTAGAATAGGAAGCAGCCCAAGAGCAACACAGGTGAGACAGAGAGGAGTTAAAATCAGCATGGTTATCGCTACGATACAACAAAACAGATTCTGTGAAGGCCCAAGCGAGCAGGTACCTAACTCAGGTTTATTGTCGTTCAGTTGTGAAGTCATATCCGACTGCTTTGTGACCCCATGGACCGCAGCACACTGGTCTTCCCTGCCCTTCACCATCTCCCAGAGTTTGCTCAAACTCATGTCCATTGAGTCGGTGATGCCATCCAGCCCTCTCATCCTCTGTCACCTCCTTCTCCCCCTGGTTTAGAAGGTACATTTTGAAAAAGAGAGACTCTCAAAGGCAGTAACAAGAAGAGAAGGACCTTTTAAATTTGTAGTAGCATTGTGTGTCGAAGAAACTTCAGTTTATTGGCATCACTTCTGAAACAGGACATCTCTAAAGTGGTTAAACTCACCATTGACAGCTCAGTATTATCATTAAAGGATCAAAGGGTGGTTGGTGGTTCTGTGCTTCAAGTAGCCATTTCCCCAGAAGTTAATTTCATGAGCTAGTGCATTGGAGAAGGACATGGCATCCCACCCCAGTGTTCTTGCCTGGAGAATCCCAGGGATGGGGGAGCCTGTTGGGCTGCCGTCTATGGGGTCGCAGAGTCGGACACGACTGAAGCGACTTGGCAGCAGCAGTGTAATGATGGATGTTTGTTCCTTCACTCAGTAGACAGATGAATGGATAAAGAAGATGTAGTATCCACACACACACACAATGGAATATTACTCAGCCATAAAAAGAATGAAACAATGCCATTTGCATAACACAGACAGACCTCGAGATTATCATACTAAGTGAAACAAGTCATTTACAGAAAGACAAATATCATATGATATCACTTACATGTAGTATCTTAAAAAAAAGAAAAGAACTTGTTTACAGGCTTACTTGGTGGTGCTAGTGGTAAAGAGCCTGCCTGCCAATGCAGGAGACATAAGAGACCAGGGTTGGACCCCTGGGTTGGGAAGATCCCCTGAAAGAGGGCATGGCAATCCACTCCAGTATTCTTGCTTGGAAAATTCCATGGATAGAGAAGCCTGGCGGGCTGTGGTCCATAAGGTCACAAGGAGTCAGACACAGCTGAAGTGGTTAGCACACATGCATGCATGAACTTGTTTACAAAATAGAAATGGACTCACAGATATAGAAAGCAAACTACAGTTACTAAAGGGGAAAGGGGAGAGATAAAGTAGGAGTTCGGGGTTAACATATACACACTATTACATACAAAATAGATAACTAACAAGGACCTACTGTATAGCACAGGGGAGTATATTTAATATCCTATTATAACTTATATTGGAAAATAATCTGAAAAAGAATGTTCATATATTCTTAAATGTATATATCTAAAACTACCACAACATTGTAAGTCAACTATACTTCCATTTTTAAAAAGGTTTAAAAATTTTTTAAAAGATTAAATGAGGCCATATGGGTAGACCCTACTCCAATCCTGAGTGGAGTCCTTATAAGAAAAGAACATTTGGACACAGAGATGCACAGACAGAGGAAAGATCACATGAGGACTCGGCAAGTAGACAGCCATCTGCAAGCCAGAGACAAAGACCTCAGAAGAAATCACACATGCAGACACCTTCTGACCTCCAGAATGGTGATAAAATTAATTTCTATTGTTAAAAAACAGAGCCTCCTCCCCCCCCCCCAAAAAAAAACAAATGGAAAGGTTGTTTTATTTCTGTTCCTTCTTCTCTTCCCTTTGTGTTCTCTTCCTCCCGATTCTGCTGATTTAAGTTTACATTCCTCCACCATTATGGTCAGTCTGTTTTATCAGCCACACAGCGAGTAGCAGCCAGCTCTCTTGGACTTTGCTGTTTCTAGTCTTAATGTGTTGTGGGATTCGAAATGTGATACCCACACTTGTTAGAACAGATTGTAACCACTAGCCGCGTATCAAAATACTGTTTCTTCTGCAACGTGCTGTTCGTTGGCGTGTCAGGCTTCTCATTGCGGTGGCTCCTCTTGTTGCGGACCACGGGCTCCTGGGTGCGCAGGCTTCAGCAGTTGCTCTCAGGCTCCAGAGCATAGGCTCAGGAGTTGTGGTGCACGGGCTTAGCTGCCCGGTGGCATGTGGGATCTTAGTTCCTGGAACAGGAATCAAACGTGTGTCCCCTGCCTTCACACAATGGGATGTTATTCAGCTTTAAAAAGGAAAGGAATTCTGACCCATGCTATAACACAGATGAACCCTGAGAACATTCTGCTAAGTGAAATAAGCCAGTTACCAAAAGACACATACTATAGGAGGCACCTAGTCAAATGATAGAGACAGAAAGTCGAATGATGGTTGCCAGGGGCTGAGCAGAGGAGAGAACTGGGAGTCAGTGTTTGAGAGATATCTGAGTTTCAATTTTGTAAGATGAAAAGGTTACGGAGATGAATGGTGGGGATGGTTGTACAACACTGTGAACAGGCATTACGCTACTGAGCTACACACTCAGAAATGGTGAAGGTAGCAAAGTTTATCTTATGCGTTCTTTACCACAATTTGAACAAAAAACACACATGCCAAGTACTTTACCTTCAATATACTAAACCCACAGCACTAGCTAGGCATTGTATGTGTGTGTGCTCAGTCGCTTCTGTCGTGTCCAGCTCTTTGTAACCCCATGGACTGTATCCTGCCAAGCTCCTCTGTCCATGGGGATTCTCCAGACAAGAATACTGGAATGGGCTGCCATTTCCTCCTCCAGGGGATCTTCCTGACCCAGCGATTGGGACCCACATCTGCTGTGTCTCCTGCACTGCAAGGCAGATTCTGTACCACCGGGGAAACCCAGTTAGATATAACATGCTCATTTTGCAGATGAGGAAACCAAGACAAAAGGAAACTCTGAACCACTTGATCAGGGTCACAAGCAAAGAGACAAAGTCCAGTGGTATCCAAAGCCAGTGCTTTTTTCTCTACATTGATTCTTTATGAAGAGTTCAGGATGGGATAAGGCAAGATACATCCTGAAAACACTGACCTTCGTGCTTGGCACACGTGAGAGCCTGTAATGTGAGATCCTTCCCCTCCCCCCCAACATGTCTATGTTTTAAAAATTCAGGCTCCAAGGAAAAACAACCTAACCATTTTCTTCTCTGAGAACACTCAAGGTGGTGATTGTTGAATAAACCAAATCCTTTCTAATTACAGGTTGAGCAATTTCATTCACTGAATAATCCACTTATGAAATAATCATCATGTGCCATTCCTAGGCCACACATCTTTCTAGGTACTGCAGGAAAAGAATTGGATAAATCACACCCCAGCCTTTGAGAAGCTCACAATTCAATGAGGGGAACAGACAGCAAATAACTTCACCATAACACATGGGACATTAAAAGTAGGTTAGGAACAATAGTAAGTGAAGTAAGTCAGACAGAGAAAGACAAACGTCATATGTTACCATTTATATGTGGTATCTTTTTTTTAATATAAATTTATTTATTTTAATTGGAGGCTAATTACTTTATAATATTGTATTGGTTTTGCCATACACTGACATAAATCCACCACGGGTGTTCATGTGTTCCCCATCCTGAACCCCCCTCCCACCTCCCTCCCCATCCCATCCCTCTGGGTCATCCCAGTGCACCAGCCCCGAGCACCCTGTACAATGCATTGAACCTGGACTGGTGATTCGTTTCACATATAATATACATGTGGAATCTTTAAAAATGATATAAGTGAACTTATTTACAAAACAGAAATAGGCTCATGGACAAAAACTTAGTTACCAAAGGGGAAAAGGGGGCTGTGAACTGGGAATTGGGGGTTAACAAATACACACTACTATGTATCAAAATACATAAACAACAAAGACCTACTGTATAGCATAGGTAAGAAATTCAATATCTTATAATTACCTATAATGGAAAATAATCTGAGTAAGAATACATATATACATAAATATATAAAATGGAATCACTTTTCTGTACACCTGAAACATTGTAAATATACTTTCTTTTTTTTTTTAAGTAGGCTTGTCATGGGCTTCTTAGGTGGCATTGTGGTAAAGAACCTGCCCGCCAATGCAGGATACACAAGAGACGCAGGTTCGATCCCTGGGTAGGCAAGATCCCCTGGAGGAGGGAACAGCAACGCACTCCAGGATTCTTGCCTGGAGAATCCCATGGACAGAGGAGCCTGGCGGGGTCACAAAGAATTAAACACGACTGAAGCAACTGAGCACGCGTGCACGCACGGCATGAGTACACAATGATCTCTTAGAATTGAATTAGATAGGTTCCTGGGCAATCTAAGTTCGGAAATTAAGTGAACCAGAGGTCATGCGCCTTATAGACTCTTAGGAAATTTTCCTAGTTGCCTGATGACTCTTTCATATTACAAAGTCCTCAATATCCTGGGCCAACATTCACCCTAAGAAAGAGACCTAAACAGATATCTCGAGTCTTGTCCTATCAATTTCACCCTGCTCCCAACACATTTTAACGCCCACATTCTTCTGCCAGGGTGAAATAGCAGAGGGAGATTTTGGCTGTGACCCTTCCTCTTTACATTAAGAAGACTCTGTTCTGGGCTTCCTTGGTGGCTCAGTGGTAAAGAATCCACCTGCCAGTGCAGGAGACTTGGGTTAGATCCCTGAAAGATCCCACATGCTGTAAGCAACCAAAACTAAGCCTGTGTGCTGCAACTACTGAGCCTGTGCGCTACAGCCCAGGAGCCACAACTTCTGAAGCCTGTGTATTCTAGAGCCCGTGCTCTGCACCAAGAGAAGCCACACAGTGAGAAACACACGCACTGGAACTAGAGAGCGGCCCCAATTAAGAAAGCCCATGCAGCAACGAAGACCTAGCACAGCCAAAAATAAACAGATATTTTAAAATTAAAAAATAAAGAAGGCTCTGTTCCCATCCAATGGCCTGGTCTCACCCTTGAATTTTCCAACTGGACCACGGATTCTTGAATTTCTACACTGAACCTAAAAATTAATAATTCATGGAAGAAATAAGAGAGAAGAGTCTCTTTCCAGCCCCATCATCTTTCTCAGAAGATGATCATCACTGGAGCCAAGGCCAGGAGCCCTGCTTATTTAACAGAGGATTTTCCTTCAATTACTTAGAAGGAAAGGAGGAGGAAAGTGGGTTTGCTTGAATACAATCTTGGTTCTACCTTTTAAGACCTGTGCAACATTGAGTAAATTTCTTAGCATCTCTGATTCTCTGTTTCCTTGCTATAAAGTAGTGATAATCATAATATCTGTCTTATAGAGGTGTTGGAAGGGCAAAATAAGAGCTTATGAATATGTTTATGTCTAGCACATGGTCAGCTTTCCTGGTGGCTCAGATGGTAAAGAATCTGCCTGCAGTGGGAGAGACCCAGATTCAATCCCTGGTTCAGGAAGATCCCCTGGAGAAGGAAATGACAACCCACTCCAGTATTCTTGCCTAGAGAATTCCATGGACAGGGGAGCTTGGTGAGCTACAGTCCATGGGGTTGCAAAGAGTTGGACACGACTGAGCGACTAACACACATACACATAATTAGCACTCAACAGATATTAGAGAGTTGTTGTTATTGTCATGGAAATGTCTGACCACTCAAAAGTCTTCAATGTCAACAAACAAGAATAAGGTGTGTTTCAATTCTCAGACCACCTTATAATCAGTATCAGGCCTTTCTAGAAGTACTGATATTATTACTAAATAGGTCAGCCAAAGTAATCCCATTGGCTGAGAAACTGGACCTGAAAATAGATCAAGCTAGCTATTATTTGTCTGGACACCACGTCAGCATCTTCTGCTCCTAGACACTATTGCTAAGTCCAAATGGGGCTTCTCTCTAAGGCCTCGCTGACCCGTGGCTGGAAGCTGGCTTCTCTGCTCCACGTTCCCCAGGTCCCAGGTGCAGACAGAGCATGGGGGTGGGAAGTTGTCTATGTTGCTGGGGATGGGGAGGGCTCTCCCGGCGTCTTGGAGCTAGATGACACTGTCAGATAGCCAAGTGGTTAAATGTTGAGGGCTGTAAATGAGGCTCATCTGTCAGTCGTGGGCAGGCACCGGCTCCATCTGCTGTGTCAGCAGCCTGGAGAGCGCTTGGAGGAAGCAGCTTATAAAGCATGAAGCCCAGGATGGGGGGCAGAAGCATCCTCAGAAGATATATGTGTACGTTGAAGACTCTCTCAATCTTAGCGAAGGTTAAAAGGCAGACAAACAACAGACCTAAAGAGGGCTTGGCCATGGTCACTCAGCAAATGTGCATGACGATTGCCAGGATGACATGCCAACTCCCCAGGATTCCAGAGAACTTCTCTCTCCACCCAGACACACCTAACCCAACTTACACCTAACCCATGGGTGGAAGCGATGCCCTGAGCAATGTAAGAATAACATCTCCCAGTTCTCTTTCTATGCTTGCATTTTTTCTTCAAGTATCTGTTCCTCTCTCTAGAACCTCAGAATAGACCTGATCACATACATTCATTCATTCATTCAATAGATATTTCTGGAGCACCTCTATGTATAAGGTCTCATCCCAAGCACTGAATGCATCGACGAAAAACACATACCTAGTTTCTGCCTCCAGAAGCCCATAACCTAGTGTGCAAGACAGATCTTACGCAGAAAGAAAATGAGTTTTTGTAAAGAAAAAGTACTGGGTACCAGTTGTCTCTAATTCACATGTTGCAGAATATTATGAGGAATTAACCACTATGTTTCCCCCTCACCCCACTTCTTTTTATTCAGTGACCCTTCTTCACTGCGCTGATGGCCATGGGGCACCCAGAGTCTTGGTGGAGAATTTTGCACAAAGGAATCAGACAGCAAAAGAGTCACATTCCAGATTTCTGAACTTCAAAACACACTACTGATATGGGCAAATATTTGCTAAGTTAGCATTCTATTTCTGGCCCAGAAAATATGAGGAATTCTGGGCTACAGGAGGAGCAAAAGTTAAGTAAAAGAGCAACTGAGTCAGCTGTTGGTGTATATTTTCTGAGATGAGGTTCTGTAGATTGCCCAAAAAAACAGGCACAAGCAAAAATACAGATCTCCCTAATTCTCACATCCTCAAGCACATCGAAGAGTTTGGCCCTGGATCAGAGATATTCCCAGCTGATGAGCTGAGCAGGGTAAAGGAAAGGCCAAGAGAAGCAGGCTTTCCCCAGTCAGCAAATGAGGAGGCTTCCCCAGCCTTGGGTCCTCCAAGGTCAAAGGCTGGCAAACAGTCTATAATTGGAGTCATATGTCCCCTAGCCTTTGGGTAACCACATGGCTGAATAACTCCAAGTCACCATCATGGCTTAGTTATTGTCTCAACAACAGATGAAATGCAGAAAGAAGAGAAGCGATGTGGGTGATCCGAGAGCTGCAGTCCTAGAAGGCCATTATCTGTCTTAAGCTTCAGCCCACCCTACCACCTACTCCTCCATGGGAGGTTATAATACAGCAATAAGTCTGCAATTATATTTTACTGGTGAAAAAAAATAGTGGTGAGTCAAAAGCCAGCTCACAGATGTAACATCTCTACTAGTTACTTAAGTGGGAGGGGGCCAAGTCTTGGGCTGAAGTCAGACTCCTCACTGTGGGCCCATGTTCTTGAGGCTGACTGCTCTGGACCAAGTCTCCCAGGAGCACTTAGCCCTAGCTGGTGATGACCACCAGGCACAAGAGAGGTAGTGGTTAAGGTTCTGGAAGGAGGCTGTAGGACTTTGGACAGACCCTGGGGTCTGGCTGTTGTTGTTGAGTCACTCAGTCATGGCCGACTCTTTGCGACCCCATGGACAGCAGCACACCAGGCTTCCCTGTGCTTTACCATCTTCCAGAGCTTGCTCAAACTCATGTCCATCAAATCAGTTATGCCATCTAACCATCTCATCCACTGCCACCCCCTTCTCTTCCTGCCTTCAATCTTTCCCAACATCAGGGTCTTTTCTAAGGAGTCAACCCTTCACATCAGGTTGCCAAAGTATTGGAACTTCAGCTTTAGCATCAATCCTTCTAATGAGTATTCAGGGTTGATTTCCTCTAGGATTGACTGGTTTGTTCTCCTTGCAGTCCAAGGGACTCTGAGTTAAGCATCAATTCTTCCGCGCTTAGCCTTCTTTATAGTCCAACTCTCACATCCATACATGACTACTGGAAAAACCACAGCTTTGACTAGATGGAGAAGACATAGCAGCATCACAGCCTGGACCATCTTACCAGAGACAGAAGAAGGAAAGGGGCAACTCTACAGATGTAAGAATGGATGCCTCAGATCAGCCAAGAACCAGACTGGGCAACATAGCCATCAGTAGAAACCGCTGTAGACACATCATTACCAAAGGCCAAACGTGTACCCAAATATGCCAGGACAAGGTGTCAGCTTCCTCTGAATTTAGATGCAATCATGGGGACAAGGGTGAAGGCAGAATATATTGAGTAAAGAAATCTTAATTGCCATATGTAAGTTTTTAACATCAAGCAGAATAGGGACATAAAACAGAATTAAGCTAAGTTATAAATATAAGAAAATATATGTAAATGTATGTATATATTATAAACATGTACATATAGGTATATTTTGGGTGTCCCAGGTGGTGCTAGTGGTAAAGAACCTCCCTGCCAGTGCTGGAGATTCAAGAGACACAGGCTCGATCCCTAGGTCAGGAAGATCCCCTGGAGGAGGGCATGGCAAACCACTCTAGTATTCTTGCCTGGAAAAATTCCACGGACAGAGGAGCTTGGCCGGCTACAGTCCATGGGGCTGCAAAGAGTCAGACACGACTGAGGGACTGAGCACACAAACAAACAAAAGTATATTTGTATCTTAATATGTTTATATATTTATATAAACATATATAACTAATATTAATATATATATGCAAAACATAAAATGTAATATAATTATATAATTAAATACTAATACAAATATAAATACACATTTATATATATTTATGATCTATAAATTATATATAATAAATACATTCATATTTATAAAATGTCTACTTTTCATATTATACGATTATATATACTACTTTATATTTTTTACAAATGTACTTATTTATATACATATATATTTACATAAGAGAGAGAAAATGAACCTCAGTTCAAATCCCAGTTATGTCACTTTATAGCTCTATAACTTTGAGCCCAATATGTTTCTCTCTTGATTTCCTTATATGTGACATTCTAACCAGTGATCCTACCCACCCACCCTCTCCTGTGGGAGAGGCCATTTTAAATTTTATCGGTGATAAAGAAGAGGCTTCTTTCTAGCCTTGGGGCTTACTATTCTCCAAGATCCAAGATGCTAACAGCGCCTCTACTGGAAGACACTGGAATGAACCTCACATCCCTTCAAGACTACCTGGAGAATCATTGTTTGTTTTAAATTTATTTATTTAAATTGGAGGCTAATTACTTTACAATATTGTGGTGGTTTTAGCCACACATTGACATGGAGAATCACTGTTAATCCAGACTCTTCCCAAAGTCACCTTCTGCCTGGTCAGGGATGGGCATGAAACTGAGTCGATGGCCACCCCAGAACCCTGCCACGGGGCATGTCCCACCCAAATCACAGAAGCAAGCCCCCAGGCTCCAAAGAATACTTATTATCCATTCTCTCATTTACTCCTTGCAGCTTCTCTGAAACCCCTCCTCAAAGGGGGAAAGTGAAGTACATTTGATGCCAGTAGCAGAACACCCTCACCACGAGTTGTGACAACCAAAACAATCTCCAGACATTGTGAAATACTCATGCAATGGGGGTGCAGACAGAGACAGGAGCACAAAATCACCCCCAGGCAGAAACAATGATCTTCTCATATAGGAATACAAATATTCCTATGATGCAGCTCAGGGCCTGGAATATGGTAAGCATACAATGAAATTAAATTTATGCTTATGAAAATGCATTTGTGGGGTGTGTGTGTGTGTCCGTGCAAATATGCATGCATGCATGTTTGGTGGTTTCCAAAATAAATTGTCAAGGATACGAGATTTTTTGTTTTTCTGGGATGCATTCAATACTGCTCTGTGTTTATATGGCATTGTTAAAAGTAACAAAAAAAAATGTTGCTGTTAATTGGAACTTAACAACCCTTTGTTCTTAGATTGGTGATTGTGTGTGTGTGTGTGTTCATCTCTTTTGACTGATAACAGGTTCCTTTCAAACAATATTCACTTGGCAAAGAAAATGAATTTTCAGTGAAACAAGAAAGCCCTTTCTCCATTCCATAAAAGAGACATTATCAGATCATTAAAGCATCGTTACATGTTGAGCTCCTAATGCACTGGTCTTTACTTGGGAGCACATGGCAATCTCAAGGAAGAATTTTTATTGCCAGATGAAGAGATCAGGAAGTAAGATATTATGAAATGTGCTATTAGGCAGCAGATAAGTAATTAGGTGACAAGCAAAATACATTATTTGGCATTTCAAAATATTTCCACTTCATCACCAGTTCATTATGATCCTGCCTCCTCTCTCCTGGCCCACCAGGAATTTACATCAAGATTATTTACAAAAAAAAAAAAAAAAATCATCAGGCTAAGTGAATTGTAATTAAGTCATATGATTGTTTTTAACACTTTCAATGAGCCTAAAGAGACAGGCATAAACAGGTTCAAATTACCCCTGGCAGTCTGAATGACTGCTGTTCTTGCCAGCAGGAAGGTGACGGTAAAATGGTGTTTTTGTTATTATTTCACACACACACACAAAAAGGAACTGAGGAGCCACGGATGGTGCCACAAGAAGGGAGACTAATTCAAACCACAGTCAAGATGACTGTGCGTCTTTAAAGAGACTCTGCACGTTGATTTGATGCCTTGACAAAAGACTGGACGCAATAACAAATTCCCCAGGGGAAGAGCAATTAGCAAGCTACCTGATTTCTGTACAGCCTTTGTCCCTACCACCACCTGCTTATTTCAGTAAGGACTGCTCAAGTGTTTCAGGATATTAAGATTCACAGGTGCTATAACAGGGAAACCTTCCCGTACCCTGGCCCTCTTTGAAGAACCAGGCATAAAGTTAGTGCCCATTTTATACTCATTGATCAATTTGATAACCAACTGATTTAGTAAGAATAATAGCAAAGTCCCTAGCTTTGTTGTTGTTGTTTAATAGCCTTGAGTTTTAAAAGAATTAAAATGCATTCTTCGCTTAACATGAGAATCTCTAGATCTATCCATGTTGCTGCAAATGGCATTTCTCATTCTTTGTTGTGGCTCCATAATACTCCATCTACTTACATCTTTGTTATCCATTCATCTGTTGATGGGCATTTAGGTTGCTTCCAGGTCTTAGCTATAATAAATAGCAAAGAACATTGGGGTGAATATTGGGGTGCTGGTATCTTTTCAAATTAGTTTTCATTTTTCTGGATATATGTCCAGGAGTGGGATTGCTGGATCATATGGCAACTCTATTTTTCATTTTTTAAGGAATCACCATACTGTTTTCCACATACTAAGTGAAATACCTCAAAGACACATACCATTTGATATCACTTACATGTGGAATCTTTTAAAATGATACGAATGAACTTATTCACAAAACAAATAGATGACAGACATAAAAGAGAAACATCATTACAAAGAAGAAAGGAGTTGGGGGATAAATTAGGATTTGGGGATTAACAGATACAGACTACTATATATAAAATAGATAAGCAAGGACCTACTATATAGCACAGGGAACTATATTTAATATCTTATAATAACCTATAATGGCAAACAGTCTGAAAAGGAATATATATTCATAAATTTATATGTATGTATAACTGAATCAAGTTGCTGTATACCTGAAACATTATAAGTCAATTGAAATTATACAGGAAAAAATGTATTCTTTGGTCACTTGGGTTTTTTCTCAAAGGGGATATTAGCTTCATAAACACAGAAGAGAGAAGGGAGGGAGAGAGGGAGGGAGAGAGGGATGGAGGAAGGGAGAAGACGAGAGAGAGAGAAAGAAAAAGAAAGAAAGGAAATTTTCCTATGCAGCACACCAAATGCTAAGAGAAGCATCTGCTCTTGGCTTATTTCCTATAGTAGCTACTGCAAAACTAGAGGTAAGTCCTATTATCAGTATCACCTGATACATGTGGAAAGGATCAGAGATAGAAAGCAATTCATTCAGCATCACATTAATGTTGCATCTTTATTTTGTGTATACATGTCTGTGCGTATACGTCTGTGTAACTGTGCTCATGTCACCTCCTAAAATGCTCCAGCGGTTTTCCCTTCTCTTAGGACAAAGATGACAGGGAACCCACACAGCCCCTGCACCTCTCTACCTTCCTGCCTCTCCCACCACCTCATACTTTCAGCCGCTTGCCTTCTTCCAGTTTCCCAAATGTCCTTGTCATTTGTTCTTAATCTCCCAGGGCTAGAACTTTGCAGATAATGTTTCCTCTGCCTGAGATACCCTGATTCATCCACATAACCCCTTCCCTTCCTTCTTGTCAGCTTCAAGGGGAGCCTTCCCTGAACCTCCATGACAGTATTAACAGCATCAGTTATTGATACTCTCCTCAGCACATACCTCCCTCATTTATGATGTCCATCTCATTTGCAACTTCACACCAATCTCTGTGATTTATTGATGAATGGATAACCCCTCTATCATACTTTTTGCGACCCCATAGACTGTAGCTTGCCAGGCCCCTCTGTCCATGGAATTCTCTAGGCAAGAATACTAGAGTGGGCTGCCATTCCCTTCTCCAGGGGATCTTCCCAACCCAGGGATTGAACCTGGGTCTCCTGCATTGCAGGCAGATTCTTTACCAAAGAGTCAGGCACAACTGAGTGACTAACGCTTTCACTTCACTTTCACTTTCTATTACACTGGTGGCTGAGTGGTAAAGAATTTGCCTGCCAAAGCAGGAGCCACAGGAGACTTGGGTTCAATCCCTGGGTCAGGAAGATCCCCTGGAGGAGGAAATGGCAACCCACTCCAGTGTTCTTGCCTGGGAAATCTCATGGACAGAGGAGCCTGGCAGGCTATGGTCCATGGGATCACAAAGAGTCGGACATGACTGAGCAACAGAACACACATGTACCCAGCCACTATTACGTGAGAAGTATCTAAGTTCAGGGACTGTTCCAGTCACCAATGTAGCCCCTGCACCTAGCACAGAGTGGCTCGACAGATCTTCATCCTGGGGATGAATACATGAACAAACGAATATGTATTTTAAATGCCGATATTTTTAAGCACATGAGTAACAATTCAGAACTTGACTGCCACACCAGCCAGTGAACCAGAGTGACCCCGGAAAGTCCCAAGAGAAGAGAGTGATTCAGGACTGGGACACAGAGCAGGAGTTGTTACCTAGAGTGATCATCCATCGTCATTAGTTTTGGGGGGAGCTGATGATCGTATTCCAAAGACTGTGTCAATCTCTGACTTCTGGCCCAGGCTTCTCGTAATTGTTTTAGAACTCTAAAACCATTTAGATCTAGAAATCTAAAGCCAGAGATCTGACAATTTTTTTTTTTTTCCCTTAAAAATGATAGATCAGCCGTTTGGTGTTTTTCATAAATTCTTCAGCCAACGTTGCGTTTTTCCATCCACATTTTGCATTAAGGATTTGCTATGAAAATGGCTGGAAGAGAGGAATTTAATGCAATTATGATTTTTTAAAGCTCCATCTCTCTAATTAATACCCCAGAGGGGGGACTTTTTTCTAACATAATGGCCTTTCAGTGTTAAAAGGGCTTAATATTATGGTAAAATATGTTAACTTGCCCGACACTCTGACCCAAATGAAAGAATGAAGAGGGAGCGCATCTGTCTTCCCAGAGCTTCTGCCACCGCAAATGGTGTTGTTTTCGGTATTTTCATAATGAACTAATCAACTGCTTATTCACTAATTGCGTCTACATTAAAAACTTATTACCCTGGAAAAGGGCTGCTCTGCCATTGACCTTCTGACTAGCGGAGAGAGGGATGAGGATCATATGGAAACCTTAAGGCAGAGGAAATGGCCGTACCCAGGGCAAGGATATCTTTCTGTTCGTTGAAACAGGCATAATGCTTTCCGTGGGGCTGTCATACACAAGGAGCTGGAAGTCCAAAAACTGGAAGCTGCTTCTGTTTTGCTGGGTAGGGTCCATGCCTCAACAGGCTTCACAATGCTAACCAGGAGCACAAAAACAACTCTAATGATGACACTGACTCATGGGGCAAAGTGGTCATGCCAGGCGCAATGATGCCTGATATCCACTCCTACCAATAAGGAATGTGGGGCTCAGACAGGTCAAATGGCTTGCCTAAAGCCACACAGCTGGTCAATGTCAGAAGTAGACATAAATCAAACCCTTCTAACTACATCTCCTGGGTGCCAAGCCTCTCAAGGGATGCTGGAAAAATGAGAAACTAGATGCTGATGTGATTTAGAGCAAATCCAAGATCTCTAGCTGTTCCTAAGCTCTCATTGCTCCCTGGCCAGCTGTCTTCCAAGACTCCCTCCTCTCTTTCATGATGTACTATAGAGAGACAATGCTTTGCAGTTCACCAAGGCACACAGGAAGACTACATTTCCCAGCCTCCTTTGTGGGTAGGTTAAACGTTAACCAGTGGAGCATTGGTAAAAGTGATGGACCCCAGGCCCACACAGGAAGACTACTTTTCCCAGCCTCCTTTGTGGATAGGCTTGGACCATGTGGTTAAATGTTAACCAATGGAGCACTGGCAAAAGTGATGGGCCCCAGGCCACCACTGTGACAGTTCTGGAGGCCATATGCTTGGAGGGCATTGCTAAAAGAGCTATACTGCTGAATATACAGCAGAGTTTGTGTAAATAAGAAATAAAGGTTTATTGTATTAAGCTACTGAGTTTCTAGGCTTTTTCAATCACTGATGCATAGCCCAGCCTCACTTAACTAGTCTACCCTCTCAAAGAATAATTCTAAGTCTCTATTCTTCATTCAATTGACAGATTTTATTAAGCACCTCTTGCATCCAGAGAGACAAAGGCGATCGAGGCTGACATGATCCTATCTCTACAATGGTTAATTCTAGGTGTCAACTTGATTGGCCCCCAAGATGCCCAGATGTTTGGTCAAACCTTCTGGGTATGTCTGAGGGTGTTTCTGGACAAGAACATTTGAAGCAACAGACTAAGTAAAGCAGATCACCCTCCCAAATGTCAGTGGTCCTCTTCTAATCAACTGAAGATCTGAACAGAACAAAAGGCTGAGTAAGAGGGACCTTCACCTTCCTGATTGTCTGGGCTGAGATATTAGTCTTTTCTTACATTCAGAATCAAACCAAAAAATCAACTCTTCTTGGGTCTCAAGTCTGCCAGATTTTGAACTGGAACTTCCAGTTATGGAAAAATAGAGGTAGTAAGAGAGACAGAATGATAAAGATAGAGACAGAGATAAAGACAGATAGTGACAGAAATAAAGATAGAGAGAGAGTGTGATAGAGAGATAGCAATAGAGACAGAGATAGAGAAAGATAGAGATATAAAGATACATCTCCTATTGGTTCTGGTTCTCTGATTAATGCACTCTTAAGAAAGAAACTAAGTAGACAAATAAACACACAATTAAATAATAACAACCTAGGGTACCTTCTATGCAGGCTAGGAATTATAGGTGGTTGGGAAAAGGCTCTCCAAGGAGACAATACTGTTTTAAAATGTAGCTTTTATTATATTTCAGTATGGCAAGGCCAACAGATCAGGAGACCTGGAGATGTTTACCACTGAAAAGATAACCTGTTACATTCTTAGATTCCAAGAGGATGAGGCATGGCACACCATGTGGGGCCATGTAGGGAAGCAACAGGGCCAGGTGGGAGGCAGAGTGAGGACCCAGGAGAAAGCATGCACATTGAGGTTTCTATTGTGGTTTCTGCAAGAAGAAAGAGAAGAGGCAGAGTAAGGAGGTTTAGGACTGGTTACTGTGAATAATTTTGCTTGGCTGTGAGACATAAGAGCCATCCCTAGTTGTCTAGTACCTAGACCTGGGTGATAAAGGTAGAGAATGAGTGAGTGATCTAGAGTGTAGAAATCCTGTGAGGGAGGTGGCTGGGGGGTCTGCACTATGGTTGGTTTGCATATGAAAGGCTCTCTTGAGTACCGCTGGGATGGAGAGACCCACCAGGGTCCAACAAGGTCAAAAGATGTCAAAGCATCAAACAGAGAAACTAGAAGATGTGGTTCTTAGCAGCCATGTGGGCTGAGACCTGAATAATGGGAAGCCATCAATCATGAAAAGAGCAAGAAGGCATACTCAAATCAGAGAGAATAGCATAGAAAACCAAATAAGTGAGAGAGAAAAGGAGTGGCCAGAAATACAGGCAGAAGACCAAGTCAAGGGAGGAGAGCGTTCCAAGAAGACGAGAGTGCTGCTAAGAAATGGAGTAAAATAGGAATGGAAGCATATTCTCCTAATGAAAAAATAAATCTTAGTATTCTACACACTGCTTCCTCAGCTTCCCTACTTTCTCCATGATCGTCTGGCTTCTTCGCCCAGCAGCACCCCATGAAGGTCACTGGCGGCTTCACACTGGATCACATTGAGTGCTCTTTCCTTTGCCCTCATTTTGATAGCATCTCTGGAAAATTTGGACTTCTCTGGTGGCTCAGACAGTAAACCGTCTGCCTACAGGGCGGGAGACCTGGGTTTGATCCCTGGGTCAGGAAGATCCTCTGGAGAAGGAAATGGCAACTCACTCCAGTACTTTTGCCTGGAAAATCCCATGGATGGAGGAGCATGGTAAGCTGTAGTCCATGGGGTCGCAAAGAGTCAGACACGACTGAGCAACTTCACTTGACCAGGTACACATCAGTAAACAGACAAAAATATCTGTCCTCATGATTGTGACATTCTAGTGGGGATGAAAGACAATGCAACAGAAAAATGTATAGTGTTAGGTAGTAGTGCCGAAATGGAGTAAAGCAAAGCAGGAAAAGACAGAGCATGAGGAGAGGAGGAGAGGACTTTGATTACAAGTGGCTAGGAAAGACCTCACCAATCTTCCTAGCCAGCCATGCCGAGAAGTGTGCACTTGATCCTCAAGAGAAAGCTGAGCACCAAAGAATTGATGCTTTTGAATTGTCGTGCTGGAGAAGACTCTTGAGAGTCCTTTGGACTGCAAGGAGATCAAGCCAGTCAATCCTAAAGGAAATCTACCCTGAATATTCATTGGAAACACTGATGCTGAAGCTGAAGCTCAAATACTTTGGCCACCGGATGCCAAGAGCCAATTCACTGGAAATGACCCTGATGCTGGGAAAGGTTGAGAGCAGGAGGAGAAGGGAATGACAGAGGATGAGATGGTTGGATGTCATCACTGACTCAATGGACATGAGTTTGAGCAAACTCCAGGATACGGTGAAGGACAGGGAAGCCTGGTGTGCTGCAGTCCATGGGGTCATAAAGAGGCAGACACAGCTTAGTGACTGAACCACAACAAAGGAGGTATTCTAAATCTGGGAGGCATGGGAGTCCCATGACCAAAACTGTTTTATCAAAAGAGCTGAGATGTGAAGAGGAAGTGAGAAGATGCTCCAGCAAAAGCCCAGAAGCATGAAGGAGTAACATATACCTGTGAGGACTGTTAGTGGTCTGATATGACTCCAGTGGAGAGAGGGACTGGGTGACAAACCATAATCCTGGGCAAGTCCCTTCATTTATTCAGACCTGAGTTCTCCCATTTATGAAATGGAAAATACTACAACTAACATGTGCAAGATCAAAGAGAGCAGGTATGAAATCCCAAGTACAGTCTCCTGCCAGCAGTAGGCATTAACAAATGATAGCTACTATTATGACAATGACTTCCCATTGAGAATTTTATGGCAGGAGAATCACAGGCTTCAGACACTGAGCAGCTGATAATATCTGCCATTTTATTTTTTTTTAATTTTATTTATTTATTTTTTTATTTTTTTGGTGATACTGGGTCTTCATTGCTGTGCACGAGGCTTTCTCTAGTTGTGGCAAACGGGGCTATTCTTCTTTGCAGTGCTTGGGCTTCTCGATGCAGTGGCTTGTCTTGTTGTGGAACACAGGCTCTAGGTGCACCAGTTCAGTAGTTGTGGTGCACGGGCTTAGGTCCTCTTCAGTATATGGGATCTTCACGGCCCAAGCATTGGGGACGCCATCCCATTTTCTTAAAGGCTCTACTGAGAGTTGTACTTAAAGACTGTGTGAGAGTTGGACCATAAAGAAAGCTGAGTGCTGGAGAATTGATGCATTTGAACTGTGGTGTTGGAGAAGACTCTTGAGAGTCCCTTGGACTGCAAGGAGATCCAACCAGTCCATCCTAAAGGAAATCAATCCTGATTATTCATTGGAAGGATTGATGCTGAAGTTGAATACTTTGGCCACGTGATGCAAAGAACTGACTCATTGGAAAAGACCCTGATGCTGGGAAAGATTGAAGGCAGAAGGAGAAGGGGATGACAGAGGATAAGATGGTTGGATGGCATCACTAACTCGATAGACATGAGTTTGAGCAAGCTCTGGCAGTTGGTGATGGACAGGGAAGCCTGGTGTGCTGCAGTCCATGACATCACAAAGAGTCGGACACGATTGAGCGACTGAGCTGAGCTGAACTGAGCCCACCATATGGGGCCAGTGCTGCTTCTTGGGCCTGATTCAAAACCTCCCCACTGTTTTTATAAAGATCTGTTGACATGATTTATTGGGAATTCTGTCCATTAACATTTTTAAATGTTCAATAAATCCTCCAACCAGGCTAGTAAATTAATCTTAATAAATTCACAGCAGAAACAGCTTTGCTTGTTGATCAGCACGTGATAGTGTGTTCGCTCCCCTGTGTGTTGTAGGAAGGGATGGTGTGTGTGGAGCTGAAGCCCCTGAAGACAGAGGGGAAAGACACTGAAAAGTGTCTTCTCCACAGAGGAGGAGTCTTAGCCCACACCTCAGCCTCCGTTTCCCCATCCACCCAATGGGACAAAGATGTAACAGAAATTTGTCCAAACTTATGACACATGATACATTGAGACTAAGTGCCAACAATCTCGTGAAACCAAGGTTAGTTTACCATTTGAAAGTCAATGTAATATGAACATCATAATATTAACAATCATATGATTATTTCAATGGATGCAGAAAAATCATTTGCTAAAATTCAGTACTATTACTGATAAAAACTTTCTGCAACCTAGGAATAAAGGAGAATTTTTCAACTGGTAATGGACATCATACTTAATGGTAAGATACCCAATAATTTCCTACTAAAGTCAGAAACAAGGCAAGAATACCCACTTTCACCATATTTATTCAACATTTTATTAGAAGTTCTAGTAAGCACAATAAAGCAAGGAAAGGAATCCATGTCAGAAATTGTCTTTATTATCAGGATTCCTTTCCTTTGGAATCTACAAAAAACATAAATAAAATAAACCTATCACAACTAATAAATGATTTTAGCAAGATTGTAGGATACAAGATCAATATATACAACTCAATTGTATTTCTATAGAATACCAATAGACTACTAGAAATTGAATGTGAATAAAAACACCATTTGGGATAACATAAAACTACTAAATATTTAGAGATAAATCTGACAAAAGAGGTGCAAGTCCTATACACTGAAACCACAAAACCTTACTGAGAGAAATTTATAAAGGAATAAGACACTGGGTTCTTGGTTTAGAAGATTCGGTGTTGTTAAAATGTCAATTTTCCCCAAATTGGTATATAAATTCAGTGCAATACCAATCAAAACCCAAGCAGACTTCTTTTTTTACAGAAGTGACATGCTGATTCTAAAATCCATACAGAAATTCAAAAGGTCTGTAACAACCAAAGCAATGCTAAAAAGAAGAATAAAGTTCGCTTAGAAATGTTAAATAATTTTCCCAAGGTCAAATGAAGATCATGCCTCTCTCCTTCCTTAAATGACATGCTATTGCCCTTATTGCTTCTCTCCCCAGTACCTGTCCTAGGCAGGTATTTCCAAATATATTGTTTCATGTCGTCCTTACTATGGCCCTAGAAGTTTATTAGCTTCCCTTACAGACAAAGAAACTGAGGCCCAAGTGACTTATGATGAAACTAAGCTAAGTAACTCACGGTCTTTAAGAAAAAGAATATGGGCTGACTTAGAATTTCTCTCTCTCTCATTCTGGCAAATAAAAAACACTAGATAAAATACTCACAGTAAGACTGAGGATTGAGAAGAGTCATCTTTTGACAGACTCAGGGTGACTACTACCACGTAATGAAATAGAATGTGCTCAAAACCACTGCTTCTTCCCCTTATATCGGGATTTTCTCATGTAAATGATTAACTTAATTTGCTTTCCTTTCAAAAGCACTTGCTATTGAAGTCTTTTTCGAGTGTCTGACATCTCTCACAACAATGGTCATATACCTATCTGATAATAGCTATCCACTAAGTCACATCACAACAAAATCCTGTGTGTAACACACAGTCAAGTCCCAGGAGTGGCCTACTTATTTCCAAGTCCCCTCACTCTACCCCAATTCTATCACAGGAAAAAAAAAAATTGGGACAAGCTTTGAATTTATCTTTATGGAATTTGACTTATCATTCCAGCAATCAGCCCCATGTATCAATATTAAAGATGCACTCCACGCCTAACACAGTGATTGATGCTAATGCAAGGTACCAAAAACAGCATCCTTACTTCTCTTAAGTGTTTTTCCTCAACAGTCCTATTAGAACCACTTGCCAGTCTGGTTTAATTTATTTCTTAATGACTCCTGTATCCACACAAGTATCTCTTGTCCCTGTTTCCCCCTCAAGAGAAGTATACCATTCTATGTGCACGCATGTATGCTCAGTTGTATCCAACTCTTTGACATCCCATAGACTGTAGCCCACCAGGCCCCTCTGTCAATGTGATTTTCCAAGCAAGAATACTGGAGTGGGTTGCCATTTCCTACTCCAGGGCATCTTCCTGACAACAGGAATCAAATCCAAGTCTCCTTCATCTCCTGCATTGGTAGGCAGATTCTTTAATCACTGAGCTATACTAACTCATAAATCTCAAAAAAATTCATGTTTATTTTCCTTATTCTTCTATACCAGCTAGGTCTCCAAGGACCTGAAACTGATATGCATACTCTGTCTCTAAGAAAAAGCTCTCTCCCACGTCCTTCCAAGCATCCACCCTTCTGACTACTTTTGCTAAACCTTATATTATCTACTTGAGGATCTTGGGGACTCTATGGGCCAATTCATCTGCTGTTGACAGCCACATCTGAGGTCCCCCTGTGCCATCACGTTTCCCCCTCTCCCACGATAAAGTCTCAAAGGAAGCAAATCATTAGCAACTCTCCATTTCTAGCACCACTGGGGGAAAATAACAAGGAAGGGGTTTTTCTAGTAGGGCAGCATCAAGACTCTCCAACCCTGGCCCATCAAAACTTTATCTTGCACGTAATGGTTCACAAAGGGTGAGATGCCCATAAAAGAGACTGGTAGGTATAGGACTCAGGGAGTGAAGACAGGGAAATACAGAGACAGGAAGATAAGTTCATCACTGCCTGGGGCCTAGACTTGGGTCTGGGCCATCATAGGGGAGTCAGGATGGCTGGGTATAAAAATGCCTTTGAGTTTGTGTGGACACGGCATCTTAGCTGTAGAGGGACAGTCGAGGTTGGGATGGGAAAAGTGCCAAAAGTCAAGATCAAGATGAAAGAGACAGATTAACCGGTTCAGAAGCTGATCAGAAGAAAAAAAAAAAAATGTGGCCATGTAGGTGAAGAGTTGTTTAGAAATAAGGCAGCATAGTGAGAGCGTTAGGGTCCAGCTCTGAGGTGGGGCTACCCATGTGGGCAGCTGGGTCTGATGACACAAAGGCCTGGGCAGCTGAGAAAGATGTTCTCAGTGATGTGACAAAGAGTGACCCACTGAAGTAGCAGAGGTCCACCCTCCCCTAATTTTGAAGGCATCACAGACATCTCCCAAAAGCCATGGAATCCTGGATCCTGAAGCTCCCCACAGCCTATCATTCCCTCTGCTCACTACCTCCTAGAACCTGCCAGGACAGAGAACTCAGAATTTCCATGGCTCCTTTGAAATATAGGTCTTTGGCTCTCATCAGGGTTTGCCTTTTCCAACAAATTATTTATGAAGCTTTGGCTCGAGTGCCAACTTTTCAACTCCTCTTGCCATGGAAAATGAGACTAGGGAGAGAAACCAGGGCCATTTCGACACCATTATCTATCTTGAGGCTGAGAATTTACTTGTTTCCTTGAAGCCATCCAGTCTGAAAAGGAGAGCACTGCTTTCTTCCCAACTTGTCTCAGCCAGAGGCAGTGAAATTAGAGGACTTCAGGGAGACATCATCCCCTTCCTGTCGGAAAGTTCCCAGCAGAAGTATTCTGATAGATCTGATAAGGAGCTTGTTAAGTGCTAGGAGCTGTATCTTTCAACTGAGCCCAAGGAGGTATAAAAAAACAGTTCCCAAAGAGCACATACTAGAATTTCCTCATCAGATTTTGGTTCTCATATTTGACGCTCAGGTGTGGTCCTCCTGATTTGACTGTACTGGTGAAATGTGACCCAATGTTCATTAGCTATGCCCCCATGGGGGGGGCCTCCCTGATGGCAATAGTGGTAAAGAACCTGCCTGTCAATGCAGGAGATGGCAAGAGACATGGATTCGATCCCTGGGTTGGGAAGATCCTTTGGAGAAGGGCATGGCAACCAACTCCAGTATTCTTGCCTGAAGAATCCCATGAACAGAGGAGCCTGGCGGGCTACAGTCCATAGGGTCACAAAGAGTCAGACACGACTGAAGTAACTTGGCAGGCACGCAAACCACATGGGACCTTGTAGCCTTCTGCTTTGGGCTGCAGTATTTTGTGGAAATAATAACTTGAAGGGACCAGGACCACTTATGCTGTGTAAAATACAATGAGGGGAGGAAAAATTTCAATCAACATGTGTCAGTGAACACTCCAAGCAAAACAAATAACAGGCAGATAGGAAGCCCCTGGTGGTCTAGTGGTTGAGGATCCACCTGCCAATGCAGGGGACATGGGTTCAATCCCTGGTCCAGGAAGATCCCACATGCTGAAAGGCAACTAAGCCCCTGTGTCCCAACTGCTGAGCCCGTCTCTGGAGCCCATGCTCCACAAGAGAAGCCACTGCAAAGAGAAGCCTGAGCATCGCCACTGGAGAGCAGCCCCTGCTCACCACAACTAGAGAAAGTCCATGAGCACCAAAGATGACTGAGCACAGCCAAAAATAAGTAAATTAAAAAAAAAAACAGGCAGATATCAAGAAGTAGAAAACACAGACGTGACTGCTGAAAACACAACTTAATAAGCTAACACAAAAAATACCATTGTTCTCGTTCAGTTGTGTCTGACTCTTTCCGACCCCGTGGATCACAGCATGCCAGGCTTCCCTGTTCTTCACCATTTCCCAGAGCTTGCTCAAACTCATGTCCATTGAATCAGTGATGCCATCCAACCACCTCATCTTCTGTCCTCCCCTTCTCCTCCTGCCTTCAATCTTTCCCAGCACCAAGGTCTTGCCAATGAGCTCTTTGCATCAGGTAGCCAAAGTAATAGAACTTCGGCTTCAGCATCAGTCCTTCCAATGAATATTCAGGGTTGGTTTCCTTTAGAATTGACTGGTTTAATTGCCTTGCTAAACCTCTCTCCTTCCCTCACTGCTCACCAGCCATGCGAACCCTCTGTCTATGCCTGGAGTACATCAGCTCACTCTGATCTCAGGGCCTGTGGTCCGCGGTTTCCTCTACCTGGAACTCTCTTCCTTGGGTCTTCAGTCTTCCTTAGAAGGGCCCTCACTAACATCCAGGCATCAAGTCTCTCCACCTCCCCTGATGTCACTGTCCCAGAGTCTTTCTGGCCCTCACCCACCACAATATAAAATTAATTTATTTCTTTACTTGTCAATTTTCTTCTTTCCCCACTAGAATAAAATTTCTCTGGGAGTAGATAGCTTGTTTGTCTTATCACCCATTTTATTTCCTGTGCCTAGAACATAGTTAGGCCCTCGGTGAAAATGGTGAAAAGAAAACCAACAGTGAATAAAAAGAGGAAACCATGTGAGCTCCAGGAGCAGGGAATGGGCACTGAATGGTCCCAGTGAGTTTCACCCATGGGACAGACTGGAATCCGGGTCTTGGAGAATGGGCAGACGATCTGACACCTCCATGAGCTATTCTCCTCCCAAGAGTGGCCACCTCTAGGTGTCGGATGCAGGGAATGCTATGATGGCATAGAAATGTCACAAAGGTTTATCTGGAAAAAAGCATATGCTCAAAGGATGCTCTGATGAGTGAACCAAGAGCTGCTCATGTCCACTTCTGTCAGACTCCTAAGTGATATTCAACTCATTCTAGGGACTTCCCTGGTGGTCCACGGGCTAAGACTCCACACTCCCAATGCAGGGAGCCCAGGATCAATCCCTGGGTTCGATCCCAGGGAACTAGGTCCCACAGGCCATAACTAAGAGTTTGTAAGCTGCGACTCCAACTCCTGCATGCCACAACTAACATTCAGCACAGTCAAATAAAACAAATATTTAACTCATGCTAGGCAAGGGAACAGGTTTCTACTGGCTCAGTGGTGAAGAACTGCCTGCCAAAGGAGGAGACTAGGGTTCAATTCCTTGAGAAGGAAATGGCAACACACTCCAGTATTGTTGCCTGGGAAATCCCACGGACAGAAGAGCATGGAGGGTGTGGGGAGAGACCAAATTAGCCAAGATGGCATGGTCAGGCTCTCTCGCCCCACAGCCCCTCGGTCTTGCCCTGCGTTTTGTAAATAATGTTTATATAAGAGCTGAGATCGCTTGTAGCACTGCGCATGCGCATCACAAGGCACTCACTTGGTCACAAGCTGCTTTGTGCAGTAGGCCTGTAAGAACATCACCACGAAAGCCCTGGCTGCTACGGCATATGGGCTACATTGGAGTGGCATCATGGTTGTGCTATATTAAATTATGTCATGGTTATGTTATTGCTACATTATGGTTATGTTGTGGATGCTGCTACGGCTGCTCCTTCCAGCCTCTTAGCTCATGCCTTGCCTATCCTGGGTTCAGCAAACAGTGCAGACAGTATGAACAGTGAGACAATTGGTGTCCGGAACAGGATCAGTGATACAGCAGGCTACAGTCCAAAGAGTCTGACACCACTTAGCGACTGAACAACAACAAGACGAGGGAACAAGACCTTTGCCAATCCTGAACTCCTTCTCAGAACGGAACAGTATCAGGCGCCTTCTCTCATATCTCAGGAAGTCATTCTCAGGAACTTCCATGAACCACTGGGAGTCTGAAGACAGGTCAACAATTATAAACCAAGGCAGCCTACACCACTTATGTACCTAGGAAAGAACAGCCTTCTGGGAACCATCCCCTGAAACCCAATCCCTGAAGTACTTTCTAGAAACAGGGACAGGAAAGAAGGATTTGTTGAGGGCATATAATGTGCTATGCACCATGCTCCAGCAGTTCATGAGGGCTAACAGGTAACTTCCACCACAATTCTTAGAGATGGGTCTTGTTTTCCCAATTTTACGGAGGAGGAATCAATATTGTTGCTGACAGTGCTAGCTGAGTGGAGTTTGTTGTTATTTCAATCATCTTAATCATCTCTTCCTACATTTAGAGAAGTTTGGGGAGGTGCCCATCTTAAGAGTCTTGAAGAGAGATGGAATATACCTCCCAGAAGTTGAAAAGACCAGGTGCTTTCCCAGCCTCCCTTGCTGCTCAGGAAGGCGCATGTGACTAGACACATGTGACTAGACTTGGCCAATCAGATGCGTCAGCCAGCAACACTGAGTTGGGAGCAAAACACCATGGCAACAGACAGGGTCCTGGGAGGGCAACAGAGTGTCCTCAGAGGACAGCTTCTGTGGCAGGATTTTGATGGTGGTTCTGGCTACTGTGTCTCTCTCAGTCTCTGCTTGTTTCACGAGCTAGTTTCCCAGTCCATGTGTGTGTGCTCAGCCGCTCAGTCATGTCCAACTATTTGTGACACTATGGACTATAGCCTGCCAGTCTCCTCTGTCCAGGGGATTCTCCAGGCGGGAATACTGGCATGGGTTGCCATGCCCTCCTCCAGGGGATCTTCCTGACTCAGGAATTGAACCTGCGTCTCCCGTGTCTCCTGCATTGCAGGCAGATTTTTTACTGCTGAGCCACCAGGGAAGCCCTTAGTTTCCCAGACACCCTGGAAATTCTATGAGCTTCTTCATATCCCTTCAACAAATTTGTCTCCAGTGAGAATCATTCAGAGGCAGTTCCCTTTCCCTGGCAACTAAGAACTCAGACTGATTCAACCTTGGAGAAGACAGCAAGGTCATTCAAGGATTTGGACACTGGTCAGTCTGAAGGCACGGCCCATGCTGTCTCCGCTCTATCTACACTGCTCTGGGAAAACGCTGATCCCATTTCACAGATGAGGCGTAGAGAAGAGAGGTAACCACCCAGCCTGGAATTGACTGTAAGCTCCTGCTTCTCTCTAATGTACCGCAACTCACGTTCTGCTCCACCACAGCTTCTTGACATAAAAATCTTGTTTCAGACTAAGGAGGCCACAATAGAGGGAATGAGACCCCAAACATGAATAGAAGCAGGAACTTCCCAGATAGAGAGATAGGGGTTCTCTTTTCAAAACAAGATTAAAGCCTGTGATCATGGCCAGTTCCTGGGAAACTGGGAACGGGAATGAATGATTAACAGGGGTGTGGGAGTGGTCTCCTTCCTGGGAGCAAGCAGGGAAGACAGCTGAGAGGCTGTGACACTGATCTGCTCTGACCCTGTTTTCATATGTGCAAAATAGGAATAACATCACTTCCTGGACAGGTCTGCCTGAGAACATCAGTGTAGCACTTAAAATAAACCACACACTGTTTGAAGGGTTTTTCCTATATGAATTCTTTCAATCCTCACCAAAATATGAATTGGGTACTATTGTGATCTCTGCCTTCCTAAAGAGAAAATGGGGTACAGAAAGTTTAAGTGAGTTGTCTAATTACAGCAAATAACGGGACAGCTGGGATTTGAACCCAGGGATCCTAGTTCCAAAATCACAGACTGTCAGGATTGTGCTAATCAAGTTTTATCATGGATGCAATAGAGTTTTGTGACTATAAATCGCTTCACATGGATTAGCAAAAAAAAAAAAAAAAAATGTGTACTTGATGCCAGGATAGAGTCGAGTCTCTGAGTAAGGAGACATGTATCTGTCTTGTAGCCCTGCACCCAGCACCATGGTTAGCCTTATCACAAGCATAGAAATCATGTTGGTGCAATGAATGAATGAATGAACGAATGAACAAACACATAAAATGAGGATTCAAGTGGTAGCGAGGAGATGGGAAGGAAAGAGCCACGTGGAACCAAGAAAGAGCAGAATATAGAAACGTCGCTCTAAGTGGGGATCCTCTGAGGCAGGCTTGAAAAGCCCTCAGCCAAGTTTCCAAAGGAAACTTGCAAATCGCTTCCATATATCTGTTGAATCAAAAAAAAAAAAAAGCACTCCATAAATGTTCCATTTCTTCATGCCTTCATGCTTCAGCGGGGAACACCGTATGAAGTCATGTGCAACCAGAGGTGCGCACAGGGTTCTGTGGATAAACAGCATCCCACAGGTGTGCCCAGCTTTTGGTGTGCACGGTTGTGCAAGGACGTAATTTCACACTGTATACAATCGGACCCCTCAGTGAATGTCTGCAGGATTGGGCACACACACCCACGTGCAGACAGTTAATAACGGGCTAACGCTAATTTGAACTTACTATGTGCCAGGCTCTGTCTTAAGCATGTTGCAAACATCGTCACATTTAATCCTCGCAGTGGATACAGTGGCACCCAGGGATGCACGTGGATGTGTGCATAGCTGTTTGTGAGCTGCACATACACAGATTTTTCCCCGGGGAAACACAGGTTCAGACTGGCTGTCAATTTTCAGCTGCTTAACCCAAGCTCTATGAATAACGCCAGGAAGGCACACTTTCCTGGGTTGGAAGGAGTAACAATGAATTAAAAGCTAGATCATTAAGTCCTTTCAAAATACCATCCACTTAAGAAACAGCAGACACCCAGCCTGCGTTTTCTTGCTGTGTAAACACATTCCTACCACCCCACTCACTTAAATAAGGCTCACTCCACTTTGGCAACCCCGCAAACACATTTTTTTTTTTTTACAGTTTCTTTTTCAAAAACAAGATTGCTCCCTCGGCAACTGTTTCCAAGCACATTCCCTCATTCTGGGAGAGGGAAGGAAAAAGCAAGAGAAAGCCTCTTGTTACTATCAGGGAACATAGAACAGGGGCAGGGAGAGAGATGTG
>NW_011494865.1:3519018-3524800 GCF_000754665.1 Bison bison bison | reverse complement strand
GGGAACAGGCTGAGAAGCCAATGGGACAGGAAGATATATTTCCCCCAAATAAAATTGGCCAAATGCTCCCCTAACCCAGCGATGTATCCCCAGGACCCAGTAATTGTGAGTTCTTTTAAAGGTTATGGTCTGGGTACCCCAACTAGGATCCCCCAACTCTTCTGCACTGTATGTGCGTGTGTGTGTGTACACATGCACACGTGTGTATACACTCGCTATGAAAGGTGCATGCTATACATGCATGCTATTAAAGGTCAGAAACCATCCCAGAATCAGCCCAAACTATCTCTCTCAAAGAGGGGACATCTTTTGAACGATGACATTTTCTCCACAGTCTGTGGACTACTGACAGCAACAAAAATAGTCCCCAGGGCAGGGCTTGAGGGTAGGGCAAGGATAAGAGACCAGAAGAAAAGAACTCTGTCTGTCCCATTCTATGCCTTTCATTCAGTGACTAATTCTGTTCCACTCAATTCATTCTATTCCATCTGATCTGAATATCTTACTCTGTATCACTCCCTAGCTTCCACGCCACACTATTCCCTTTTCAGACCTTCTATCCCATTGAAATTCCCACTCCTGCCATTCTACCTCATCTCCGTCCAGTCTCTCCTAATCTACTTCCAGGTCATCTCATTCCATTGAAAGTCAAGCTCTTCCATTTCAAGCCCCAGTGTCCAAAATCATTCCATTTCATCCCATTTCATCATTGCAGCATCTTCTTAACTATTTCAATCTGTTCCAATAACTCCTGCCAGAAATATTTCAACAGGATTGGCCATGTGACCAATCCTAGGTGCCATGAGGGGTCTGGAGAGATGGGCTGAGCCCCCATCCTTGCTCTCTCTCTTTTTACAATTTTATTTAGTTTATTTATATTTTCGGTGGTGCTGGGACTTCATCGCTGTGCCACGGCTTTCTCTACTTACAGTGAGCAGGGGCTACTCTTTGCTGCGTCCCATGGGCTTCTCATTGTGGCGGCTTCCCTTGTGGAGCACAGGCTCTAGGCTTCAGTAATTGTGGCTCACAGGCTTTAGTTACCCCGTGGCATGTGGAACCTTCTCAGACCAGGGACCAAACCCGAGTCCCCTGCATTGGCAGGAGAATCCTTATCCACTCTACCATCACGGAAGTTGTGCACTCCAGTACAGCATCAGAAGCCATCCTTATGAAACAAAATAAGGACCATATCACACTATGGTCTTCACAGACCCAGCTGAATCAAGAATCATGGGCAAGGGCTTCCCTGGTCGTTCAGTGGCTAAGACTCTGTGCTCCCAATGCAGGGGGCCCCGGGTTCGGTTCCTGGTTGGGGAACTAGATCTCACATACCACAACTAAAACATAACACAGCCAAATAAATAAAAAGAATCATAGCCAAAGCATCTGAATGCCTAACTCTGTACACAAATCTCCATGCTTTGGTGCCACGTGGAATAGAGGTAAGAGCATAAATTTTGAAGCCACACTAATAAATGGTCAAATTTCAGATCTTCTTAGAAGCTGTAATAGACAAGGTTATGTACCTAACAGCCTTAAATACTGTCAGTGGCTGGACTTCCCGGGTGGTCCAATGGTTAAGAATCCGCCCACCAATGCAGCAGACATGAGTTCGATCCCTGGTCCGGGAAGATTCCACATACCTTGGGGAAACAAAGCCGATGTGCCCCAACTACTGAGCCCCTGTGCCCCAGAGCCCGTGCTCTGAAACAAGTGAGTAGCCCCCCCGCCCCCGCCACCGCTCAGCACAACTAGAGCAAGCCAACGTGCGCGGCAATGAAGACCCAGCACAGCCAAAAATAATAAAGTTTAAAAAAAGTCAGTGGCTAAAAATAAAGTTTTATCTCTCACTCATGACTCACAGCTCTCACACATTGGATGGGGGCTCTGCTCCATGGTAGCCTCGCTGTCAAGACCGAGAGCAGCCTGTGTCTGGTACATTGCCCATCGCCACGGTGGGGTGCGGGGAGAGCACATGGCGGTGTATGTATTAGCACTTAAAGCTTCCGCCCAGAAGAGAAGCACTTCATTTCTGCTCACATTTCACTGTCCTAAAAAAGTCACTTGCTTCCACTCATGTTCAAACATCAGGGAAGAGAAATCACACACTGGCCGCAGGAGATGTGGGTTCGATCCTGAGTTGGGAAGATTGACTGCAGGAGGAAATGGCAACTCACTCCAGTATTCTTGCCTGGAAAGTTCCATGGACAGAGGGGCCTGGTGGGCTACAGTCCATGGGGTCACAAAGAGTCTGACAAAACTGAGCCCATACGCAAGGCACAGAGAAGGATGAAGACCACAGAAATGTTTATGTTCTTGGGAGGAGAATGGGAAATATCTGATGGGCAACACTGATGACGATCACATCGGCAGGGTTTCCATAGGCCCCTAACTTCATTTTCTCGAGCCTCAGTTTTCTCACCTGTAAAATGGGGATAATTAGAACCTACTTCTCAGGTCTATATTAAACGATGAGATAGGAAAAGGAAGAACCCAGCACACAGCAAGTGCTTAATAAACGTGAATTCGCTTCCCCAAACCTCTTCATTTATCTCTCTGCTAACCTTCTAACAAAACAAAACAAAACATCAGAGACACAAACTAGACAGCTCTTCTCTGGGAATAGAGAGGTGCTCTTCAGTCCCACTCCCACCTCCCTTCCAGCCCTCAGATCTGTTGCCTCTCCCTGCAGCAGCTTCAACCACGTGCTCAATGATGATCCATCTGCTTCGCAAATGTAATTATATCACAACACTGATTTCTGATGGGCAGAGACCAATACCCAAAGCTGCTTTGTTCCCAAACATTGCAGGAAAAAAAATAGGTACCATACTTCCCTGGAGCAGAAGTGTAATCAAAATGAATGATCATCATGCACAATATTGTCTCACGCTCCAGAGAAGACTGACAGACATCCTGGAACAGCAGGTTTGGATCCCTCCAGAGGGCCACATCCCTCTGCCTGCTGGAGCTTGTGATGGCTGGAACTGATCCTCTGGGACACGCTTTGGCTTTTTCTAATGGCTCTGTGGGAAGCTGAGCCTGCAGACCCCCTCCTCTTGTGGGAAGTCACCCATAGGAGTTCCACCATCAGGTTCCAGAACAGTGGGCACGGGATACCTCCACAGTCCACTGAACACCACGACTGGGACGACCAGGAGCAAGAAAGTTCCATCGTCTATCAATGGATGAAGCCAACACGCATCAGCCACTTCCTTTCCTACATGAGAAGGCTGAGCACCCAAAGAATTGATGCTTTCCAACTATGGCACTGGAGAAGGCTCTTGAGAGCCCCTTGGACAGCAAGAAGATCAAACCAGTCAACCCTAAAGGAAATCAACCCTGAATGTTCATTGGAAGGACTGATGCTGAAGCTGAAGCTCCAATACTTTGGGCACCTGATGTGAAGAACTGACTCACTGGAAGAGACCCTGATGCTGGGAAAGATTGAAGGCAAGAGGAGAAGGGGACGACAGAGGATGAGATGGTTGGATGGCATCACTGACATGAACCTGAGCAAATTCCAGGAGACAGTGGAGGACACAGGAGTCTGGTGTGTGGCAGTCCATGGAGCCACAAGGAGTCGGACATGACTTAGCAACTGAATAACAACAAAAAGGTTTTTATTTATAAAAAGAGGGCATAATTAAATTATAGTCTGTGAAACCATTTTTTTTAATTGAAATACAGCTGATTTACAATGTTGTGTTAGTTTCCAGTGTACACCAAAGTGATTCAGTTATTTTCACATTGTGGTGGCTTTTTTGTGGAGCCCAGGCTCTAGGGTGCATGGGCTTCAGTAGTTGTAGCATGCCAGCTTACTTGCCCCATGGCAGGTGGGATCTTAGTTCCCATGTCCCCTGCACTGGCAGGCAGATTCTTAACACTGGAACACAAGGGAAGTCTCCTGATTCAGTTTTGATCAGTTCATTAAACTGGGTGCCATATTCTTTCCTGTTTAAGGACTACACATGTGAGGTAGGCCAGTCAGCTATCCTGTCCCTGGGATTTTAATCTTGAATTGAATGATCCCACAATGGAAAATTGTTGACGTTCAATCACCTCCATCACAGATTGTGCTGAAAGGAGCAGAATAGTTGCAGTTCTCTGAAACTTCCCTGGTCTCTTTCCTTCCTAAAGTGAGGTTCTCTAAGCATTTCTTCTGATTCTGTGAGCTAACCCATATTTCTTCCAAAAGATCATTTATTGGCTTAAGTCATCCAGATATAGTTTCTGTTGCTTGCAACCCATAAGCCTTGAGATATTCAGATACAGTGACACACACAGAGATAAGCAGAGAAACCCACAGAACATGAAGATAAAGCAGGCACATAGACAAACTCTCCTGACTTGTATTGAGGACAACAGACTTATTTTGAAAGAAAAAAAAAAAAAAGTGAGTCTGAAATAAATAGCTCGGCCAGATGAATTTATTTCTAGGGAGTGGCAGACTTGTTATATGCATCTCTGGGTATTTTCACAGTTCCACTGTTGGAACTAGCCCCTTTTATTTATTTACACTGAATGATAAAAGGAGTATGATAATATGCGTGAAATAAGGTTTCTACTTTGCTTTCTTCTCTGATCTTTTTCTCACAAAATTTAATCTAAGGAGCCATACTAATTCCTACTGGCAAAGCCTGAAGAACCGACTGCCACATCTGTCCATTCATTCATTCAAAAACAAATTATAACACCTACTCTGTGCTGGGAACCTTAGAGATGTGGAGATTTAAAAAGTCAGACACCCTGGACCCAAGGGAGTTACTCAGTCATTCATTGAAAAGAATTCCCTGAGCATACCCACTAAGTGCCAGCTAATCCATCATCCTGTTCTCATGGAGATTAGAGTCTAGAGATAAACTTATGAACGAGACACGTGCTGATGTAGAACGATCAGCAGGGAAATCTATTTTTTTTTTTCTGAATGAGAGAAAGTGCATTTGGCTAATTAATAAGCATACAAAACATATTTAGTTCAAGATTTGTAAAGGTTTAATTATGCAGTCATGTAAATTTAGAAATATTCTTTTCATAAGAGCAGGAGAGATAGATACTGATGGAGGAGAATTGAGGGAACACATCTTGGTGGATGAGATATATAAAGAGGATAGAGCTACAGAGTATTTATATTCTTGTGACCGTACGAGGAGGCTGAATTCTCTGCTGTTCAGCCAAATGGAGGCAGGATACAATACGCTGAAAAATCAGAGATTGGGTACCACTCTTTGTTGTTCCATATGTGGATATTCCTCCTCATGTTGATGATAATGTGAAAAAAAAAAGTCCATATGCAAAGAAATATGCAATAATTAGAGACACAGTAACCCATAGTTTGCTGTTTCCATCTGGGAAATATGGGAACAGAGTTGGGGGGAGGTTTGAGATGAAGGCAGGAAAAAGATAATATGGAGGAAAATTAGAGGATTCAATGAAAGACCAAGACTGTATTCTTGATTGCATCGTACATACATATGATATCTACCTGGGGTTTCTTCCATGGTCATGGTAGAAATCAGACAAGTGTTCACAGATGCCCTTTATTTCACCTGTCCAGCTTATCACCATCGTTGCAAGGGGGAAGCCCTAGAAAGTGTTTCCCAAACCTCATTATTCAAATAAATCACCGCATTATTAACATTTATATTCTGATTCAGAAGCTCAGGGGTAAGGTTGAAATTCTGCGTCTAAAGCAAGCCCCCAGGTGACAAGGATAACCCCAAAACACAGGTTGAGTAGCAAGGCTAGGAGTAGACTGATCTTATTTTTTTTTCTTTTTCAA
>NW_011494865.1:3504792-3518576 GCF_000754665.1 Bison bison bison | reverse complement strand
TCTCTTTCCCTTCTGGTTTCCTCAGTGTGTATGCCCAGCAGTGGGATTGCTGGATCATAAGGCAGTTCTATTTCCAGTTTTTTAAGGAATCTTCACACTGTTCTCCATAGTGGCTGTACTAGTTTGCATTCCCACCAACAGTGTAAGAGGGTTCCCTTTTCTCCACACCCTCTCCAGCATTTATTATTTGTAGACTTTTGGGTCGCAGCCATTCTGACTGGTGTGAAATGATATCTCATAATAGTTTTGATTTGCATTTCTCTGATAATGAGTGATGTTGAGCATCTTTTCTTGTGTTTGTTAGCCATCTGTATGTCTTCTTTGGAGAAATGTCTATTTAGATCTTTGGCCCATTTTTTGATTGGGTCATTTATTTTTCTGGAGTTGAGCTGAAGGAGTTGCTTGTATATTTTTGAGATTAGTTGTTTGTCGGTTGCTTCATTTGCTATTATTTTCTCCCATTACTGTAGACAGTGGTGAGTCCTCCTTCTTAACTACTCTCCCTGTCTCTTGCTGCTGCCAAAAAGGGCCAGGTCTGCCACACTGGTGAAGGATGAGGAGCAGGGGATCACCATGCCCAAGGATCAGTAGGAGCAGAAGAAGTCTAAGTCTGCCTTGGGGAATCCAGGATGCTATTCAGAACAAGTAACATTTGAGTCTACACTTGAAAGGTGAGTAAAGGTTTGCCAAGCCAACAAGAGAGAGGAGGGCAACACAGGGAGATAAGATGGCACAAGAAAAGACACAGAGGTATGAGCTAGTATGTTTGGGGAACTGTTGTTTTGGTCACTGAGTTGTGTTCTGCTCTTTTGCAACCCCCAGTAGTTATGTCTTACTCTTTGCTCCTACTCTTTCAGTGGGCTGTAGCCTGCCAGTCTCCTCTGTCCATGCTATTTCCCAGGCAAGAATACAGGAGTGGGTTGCCAGGGAATCTTCCCAACCGAGGGATTGAACCTGTGTCGCCTGAATTGGCAGGTGGATTCTTTACCACTGACACCTGGGAAGCCCGTTTGGGGAACAACTGAAAGGTCAGTATGGGTGAAGAGCAAAGTGCATCCTTCAAAGGTGAAACAAAAGATCAGGGTTTCCTTAGAATTCAGTCTTGGCCAGAGTCAATATAGAAAAATAAGCTTGGCTTAAAAAAAAAAATGATGACGATAATGTCTACTGAGTGGTTCCTGTGTGGTAGGCATTGAGCTGTGCTCACCTCACCATTATCTCTTTGGACATCACAATGATCCCCATTTTAGAGTTGGGAAAAGTGAGGCTTGCCCCAGATCCAGGACCTAATATACAAAGGAGATGGAATTTGATGGAAAGCTACCAGCTTCAGGCACCATGAATTTATACTATGCTCTACTACTCCCTTCCCAGGGCTTCCCAGGTGGCTCAGTGATAAAGAATCTGCCTGCCAATGCAGGAGACACAGGAGATGTGGGTTCAATCCCTGGATCAGGAAGATTCCCCTGGAGGAGAAAATGGCAACCCACTCCAGTATTCTTGCCCAGATAATCCCACAGACAGAGGAGTCTGGCGGGCTACAAGTCCGCAGGGTTGCAAAGAGTCAGACACATCTGAGTACAGCACACACACATGTTACTACCCCCAACTGGTGATACAGTGGCCACTCCATCCTTACCCATAGGTGGTTCCTGGAAACCTGTGACCCTGTGTCTGCAGAACATGAGCACCAAAACCCAAGGTACTGAACCATAGTCTCTTCACGTGAGCCCCTCATTTCCATTCCCATTTGGCCAACTGGGCCCAGAATTTAAGCCTGGTCAGCTGGGTCCCCACTTTTCCAGATATTTGTCTCACATCAAGAGATCTTGGGAAGGGATATGTGCCAAGAATAGGCCATTTTTCATACATTGGTCTCAGCCTCAGCCTTCACCAAGCAGGGCTAGCTGTGGCAGGAAGCTCATCTAACTAGCTGAGAGCATCACTCTCCCCCCTCCCCAAATATTCCATCCCTTCAACAGAGCAGTAAATATCCCCTTGCCTAGAACACCTGCTGCTGCTGGTGGTGGATAAAAGGAACTTGCACGCCCATCACCAACAGTAGAGCAGATGCTGACGTCAGAAGTCAGAGCTGCTGAAGTTACATAATTCCAGAGGCTGCTTGAGCATGGAATAAGGCCACGTTTAACCTTAAGGAAGATAAAAATAGGCAAATAGAATCTTATTTCCCCATAAAATTTTTAAGCTTTAAATAATATTCTTTTTAGTGATTGTAGGCAAGAATTGTGTTTGGCCCCAGGAAGTTTTTTCACTGTTGAATTATGTTCCCCAGGAAATAAATATAGGATATATACATGGCATGCTGTGCTCTTGTTTAGTTGCTCAGTTGTGTCCGACTCTTTGTGACCCTGTGGAGTGTAGCCCACCAGGCTCCTCCATCCATGGGGATTCTCCAGGCAAGAATACTGGAGTGGGTTGCCATGCCCTCCTCCAGGGGATCTTTCCAACTCAGGGATCGAACCCAGGTTTTCTGCATTGCAGGCAGATTCTTTACCATCTGAACTACCAGGAAAGCCCAAGAATACTGGAGTGGGTAGCCTATCCTTTCTCCAGGGGATCTTCTCAATCCAGGAATCGAAGCAGGTTCTCCCACATTGAGTGGATTCTTCATCAGTTGAGCTACCAGGGAAGCCCCATATACATGGCATAGGCATAGCATATTTGTGTATGTACATGTAGGAAGGAGAAGACAATGGCACCCCACTCCAGTACTCTTGCCTGGAAAATCCCATGGATGGAGGAGCCTGGTAGGCTGCAGTCCATGGGGTCGCACAGAGTCGGACACGACTGAGCAACTTCACTTTCACTTTCCACTTTCATGCATTGGAGAAGGAAATGGCAACCCACTCCAGTGTTCTTGCCTGGAGAATCCCAGGGACAGGGGAGCCTGGTGGGCTTCCATCTATGGGGTCACACAGTCGGACAAGACTGAAGCAACTTAGCAGCAGCAGCAGCACATGTAGGAATGAAGGTTCATGTGTGTATGGATAGATAGAGATATGAGTAAGGATAGGGATGTAGATATAGAGAATGTGGGCTGTGTTTTGCTGCAGTAAGGTGGTCCAGAATGTGTTTCATGTGACTGGGTTGGGTAGGGAGCGTAAGGTGTGTAAATTTCATGGGTGGGACAGTTTTGATACCAGTGTGTGGTGTATTTCTGTGGCTAAAAGCATGAGCTATCTGCGTGTGTGGTGGAAACTGGGCATTCTGTGTGTAGTGTTGGTGCGTCTGCAGGGATGCGTAAGATATGTGAACCCAAGGCATTGCATCTGCTCTTGCTTATGTGAGCATGTGGTGGATTATTTCACTCAGGACGGGGAATGTGTGTTTGTGCGCCTTCAGACTGTGTGGGAAACATATGTTGACAATATGTGTGGGTCACAAGTATGTGGTGAGTATGCAGGTGTGTGCTGGAAGGGGTGTGTGCCTGTGTCTGTGGGTGCACGCACATGTCAAGGCTGAGGACACCAAGAAAGAAGGTCCCAGGGCCTTGAACAACCCTGCCCAATGTTTACAACATCCTGGATCTTCCTCCAACTTATTTCCAGAGAACTATTTGAAGGTGTTCTCCTGAATACTGACCTCCTGCTCTCCTTTGCCCCCCTGGGACTCTAGTCCCTAATTATTCCTTGGACCTGGCAGAAAGTGTCTGTGGCAGTCGACACTTCTTGGTACATATAGGCTTGTCTCAAACTCTGGTCTAGAGGCAGAGGTGTCCCAACTTGATGGAGATGGTCAAAATCAAAAAATCAAACTGTAAAATAAAACCTGTCCTGGACAGAAATAGCCTAGAGTTAAAGCTCACTTCACATTTCCCCGTAAGAATTAAGAAAACATAGTGTGGCTTAGAAGAAATTCTCCAGCTTTAGGGTTTCTAGTTTCTGCTGTTATTATTCTGCTGTCTGACCTTGGGTAGATCCCTCCTTTGTCTTAATCTTTGTCTTAACTCCCACCCATTCCAGCCATTCCATAGTTGTCTCCTTACAGTCCTCAGATAGAGTCCAATCTCCTAAATGCACCACTCAAGGCTCTTCATGACCTGATCCTACTAGTTTCTCATTTCTGGCCATCCTTCCACGCCACCATATCTTTTAGGCTCATCTATCCATTGATCCTTCCTCAAATTTAGCAAAGAAACACACGTCGCTGTCCTTTGTGCTGAATAAGCATACTTCCTCTGTCTTCCTTTCTGCAAAAAGACCAAGGACCAGGAAGGACATATCCTACCATAGTCACTCATGACTGATTCATTCATCCATTCAAAATAGTTTCTGGTAATTAGTAAGTTTCAGAAGCTCAATTACCTTCTAGAATACAGTGTGTGTGTGTGTGTTCAGTCGCTCAGTCATGTCTGATCCTTTGCAACCCCATGGACTGTGTAGCCTGCCAGGCTCCTCTGTCCATGGGATTCTCCAGGCAAGAATACTGAAGTGGGTTGCCCTTTCCTACCCCAGGGGATCTTCCTGACACAGGGATTGAACCAGAGTTTCCTGCATCTCCTGCACTGGCAGGCAGATTCTTTACCACCAGAATACAGAAGTCAGCCAGAAAGACATGTCCCATGCCCTTGTAAAGCTAACATATTAAAATTAACTGAAATAAGTCTTTTCTCCAGAAATCTAGTGCCATAACCTGTGCCTGAGTCTGGAATGAAGGAGAATTTGAAGGAAAGACTTCATCCATCAAGTTGGTGTCTCGTTAGTACTGGCTAAGAGCATGAGTTCAGGATCAGGTACATCTGGGTTTGAAACCTGACTCCACCAATGTTAAGGTGTGTGATCATGGGCAGGTTTGCTAAACTCTCTGTGTCACAACTGCTTCATGGAACAAATCTACCTCAAAAGGTTGAATGAGATGCTGTATTATTGTAAGGGCTCAATAATTGTTGCTTTAGGAAATATACACCTAGCTTCCTCCCAGTGGACACAGATCATGCCCCTTTCACTTCCCAAATGCTGGAATTTGGGTTTCAATTAAGAGTCTTGTCCATCAGGCTGAGGCTTCCCATGTCTTCTCAACTCAGATGCTAATTTTAGCTGTGAATTATTAATAAGGTACTAGGATAGTACATCATGATGACCTCTGTAAGGTCAAGGATTTTTTTTCCCTCTGTTTTATTCACTGATACAATTCAGTGCCTAGAACAGTTTTCAGCACAGAGTAGGTTCTCAGTGAGTATTTATTAGGATAAAAAATACTGTACCCATCAGTAGGTTGCAGAAATTAATCTGTCTAATCATTGCTATTATTAACAGCTGCCACTTTCCCCATGAACTGTGAAAAGCCTTCCACAGTTCATCTCTAATTCTCTCCACAAAATCACAAGGCAGGTCTGAATATTCTTTTTTATAGGTGAGCAAGCTAAGTGACCTAAGACCCAGCGAGGTTAACAACTAGCCAATTCACATTCGGATTTGAATCCGAGGCTCATTTCCACACTCTCCTATGACACCATCCAGGAGCTCTCATGGTTTGCTAAGAAGCAGCAGAGAATCTTCTCTCCACCCCCATTCCTCTGATGGAGCCCTCAAACTAGATGGTGAGGGACACAGGAAAAGAGGCTAGCATTAAGAAAACAATAGGGCTGAAGAAACTGCATTGTCAATAACTCTCGAAAAATCATGACACTAATTAAGAACGATGCTCCTTGTTCTGCCAAAAGCTCTATCTTCTTGCAGAGATCAATAAATCAAAACTAATTGTTTACTTTGTCTAGTCTCCTTCCCTTCTGCCTGTATTTTTTTCCTTCTTTCTTTGTACAATGTGAAGGTTGATGAAGGAGTCTCATCTTCACTAATGAAAGAAACTTAATTTTGGGGGCACTATATCCCTCATTAAGAAGAGCAAAATCCATTTAGTGGTGGCTTTTTCTGCCTTCCATTTGTCCAAACAAAGACCCGGAATCAGCAGAAGGCCAGTTTTAGCATGAAATTTAAGCTTCCATGAAATTTATATCTATTGTATTAGGGAAGATATTTAATGATAGATAGAAACAGTCACTAAAAATGACCACAGCCATTTCTTCACTGCTGTTTTTTTATCTCTCCGCTCTCTCCTCAATAGTGTATGCAAGAACAACTGTGAGATGCCCTCAGAGAATTTGGAATCTAGAAACCAGGTTATCATGGAATACTACTGCTGCTGCTGCTGCTAAGTCGCTTTAGTCGTGTCCGACTCTGTGCGACCCCATAGACAGCAGCTCACCAGGCTCCCCCATCCCTGGGATTCTCCAGGCAAGAACACTGGAGTGGGTTGCCATTTCCTTCTCCAATGCATGAAAGTGAAAAGTGAAAGTGAAGTTGCTCAGTCGTGTCTGACTCTTCGAGACCCCATGGACTGCAGCCTTCCAGGCTCCTCTGCCCTTGGGATTTTCCAGGCAAGAGTACTGAAATACTACATATGTGTACAATTCTCTCCCTTAGATAGACACTAGAGGAGAAATAAATAATATTACTTTAAAGAACTAGCAAGAAAAAAAAAAAAACTAGGCTAATACATAATAGTAGATTCACTCATCAGAAGGGTGCTTGCCCAGCCACACATACAACAAGGAGTGTTATGGAAGAAGACATAGGGCATGCCCTTCCCAGGACTGTCTAGCAGATGTTTAGGGAAATCCTATCAGCTTAAATATGTCTTATAGCACATATAGTAGTTCAAGTAATGGTTTAAATGCTGGTAAATGTTTAACAACCAGATTTTGGGGGAAGGAGTTCTAATTGGTAACATTTTTAAAGTATGATAGTGTACCTATTCCCACCATAGTTCATTACAAGCAAGCAACATAAATGTTGGATTAGAAAGAGATGTGTACAATTCTCTGTATACAGATTGTACAATCCATTGACTGTGGATTTAGTAAGAGATATATACAATTGGCTCTTATGCATCAAAACCAGCAGACTCTGGCATCCCCAGTGGTAGCGTTTGCCTTAGGAATCCTTTGATTGTAACTGAGCTTCCTGTATGGTTTGGTCCTTGAGAGGAAATTCACTTATCTGCTTAATGGCTCCTTTTTCTTGGCCTCCAAAATCACTGTGGATGGTGACAGCAGCCATGAAATTAAGACGCGTGCTCCTTGGAAGAAAAGCTGTGACAAACCTAGACAGTGTATTAAAAAGCAGAGACATCACTTTGCCGGCAAAGGTCCATATTGTCAAAGCTATGGTTTTTCCAGTAGTAATGTACAGATGTGAGAGTTGGATCATATAGAAGGCTGAGCACCAAAGAACTGATGCTTTCAAACTGTGGTGCTGGAGGAGACTCTTGAGAGTCCCTTGGACAGCAAGGAGATCAAGCCTGTCAATCCTAAAAGAACTCAACCTTGAATATTCATTGGAATGACGGATGCTGAAGCTGAAGCTCCAATACTTTTGCTTCTTGATGTGAAGAGCTGATGGATTTGGAAAAGGCCCAAAGATTCCAGGAAAGATTGAAGGTAAAATAAGAGGGTGGCAGAGGATGAGATGGTTAGATAGCATCACCAACTCAGTGGACATGAATTTGAGCAAAGTCCGAAAAAAAGGGAAGGACAGGGAAACACAGCATGCTGCAACCCATGGGGTTGCAAAGAGTTGGACACAACTTAGTGACGGAACAACAACAGCAGCAACAACAGCATAATGGTTTATACATCAGTTCACTGTGAGTCAGTCTCTGGAACCAGTTCACATTAAGAGGAATAGCCAGCAAGGCTGGATAGCACAGCTGGAGTATGGTGAACAAATCACAGTATGACTTCCCCCTTGGACCAATGCAGTTGCCCAGGGGCCTTCCTTCACCTCCTTATCACCCTCCTTTGTAGCTGTTTGCTTCCTTCCTTACCAGTCTCTTTAGGTAGGCTATGAATTCTAGAAGGATAGGTTTGGGGACATATTCATTCTTGACACGCTGAGGTTTTAGGCTGAAAGCCTTCATTAATATAAACAAGCAGGCCAATTAGAATAAAGGAAATATCTACTGAGGACCTTCATCTATGGCTCTGGACTGCAGCCTACCAGGGTCCTCCATCCATGGGATTTTCCAGGCAAGAGTACTGGAGTGGGGTGCCATTGCCTTCTCTGTCATCTATGGCTACATGCTGCTAAGTTCATCCTCAAAACCTTGACTGTGTCTTCTCCCATAAAACACTTAAAACAGAAATTACAGGGAACTTCCCTCGAGGTCCAGTGGTTAAGAATCTGCCTTGCAATACAGGGAATGCAGTTCCCCAATCCCTGGTTGGGGAACTAAGATCCAACATGCCACAGAGCAGCTAGGCCCACGTGCTGCAATTATTGAAGCCTGCACATTCTGGAGCCCATGCACCACAACTGGAGGGTCCGTGTGCCACAGTGAAGACCCTGCATGATGCAAACAAGATCCTGCATGCCACAACTAAGACCCGACACAGCCAAATAAAAAAAGAAAGAAAAGAAGAATTAGGAAGAGCCTTGCAACCCTTGTCACAAACACTCTAACACTCTTTAAAAACTCCTGAACAATGTGCTCACATGCTTTAATTTGGTTCAAAGTGATGATGGAAATATCGCCCCCCCACCCCCACCATACTCCCTTGAAATTATGAGATGATAATAAAATAATGAACTTGGGGTAAACAAGAGGCAGAAATACTTTAATCCAGATGATGACCAATTAAGAGACTATTTGGTAATACATTGTCTGCAGACTTAATGGTGGGGAGAAGTTAATGATGTACAAGTCTAATATGAAGACTTGGGAGTTTGAGTATCGTAGTCTACTGGTTTCTACTTGCAAAATAGCCATTGCAGCTAGCCACAGAGGTGTACAGTACATTAGGTGCTGATAATCTGCATTTAGCCAAAGTGTGAAAATCAATGGGATCCTAGAGGAACTCAGAAGCTCCCAAGGTTTAAACTGCCTAACTCAGGCAGTATTTTTGGGGGACTCAATAACACACACACACACACACACACACACACACACACTCACACACACACATATATATAGCTATGGAAGGGAACATGTGAGCTGTTACTCATCTGGAGTTAAGGAAGACCTAATAAGTAGTTATGGCTGCACCATTCAGTCTGGTCATGCTAGACACCCCATTTCTAACATAATTATAATGATTCCTGGAACCCTACTTCACCCAGTCCACACCCAGACATGAAAGACCTAGAGTCAGACCCCACAGGACCATCTCCAGCTGGCTCTGGCTCCAAGGATGACCTCAGGAATATTCCTAGAATGAGGATGCTGCAACTTTATCTCAGGTAGAATGGAAAGCTAGGTTGATTTTGGCTTGTGTGATGGGGAATCTTTCTATCATCTGAGTTAATTTCCTGCCTGAGCGAGGAAGATCCACAGACGTGTCCCTCCAGGGTCATGGATGTGAACTCTCATCCTCAGGGTCCAGCTCTACCGCTGCAGAAAACATGGGAGGCGGAGACTGCCATCATGTTTTTAGACAAAGCCCCAGGACTTGGCTATTTTTTTATCTGACTGACAACAAGTAGTGGCAATAAACTTCAGTTCATTAAAGGACGAATAAATGAGTATACAGGAGCTCTCTGTGCTATCTTTGCAACTTTTCTGTAAATCTAAACTGTTCTAAAATAAAATATTTCAAACAAACAAACAAAAATCCATTACATAATTCCTGACTCAATGGACAAGAATTTGAGCAAACTGGGAGACAGTGGAGGACAGAGGAGCCTGGAGTGATGCAGTCCATGGGATTGCAAAGAGTCGAACATGACTTAGTGACTTAACAACAATTTCTAGTTTATTGAGAAGTTGAGTAGGCTTCCATAAAGGGAGCGCTTTCCTGCTTAAAACTCTCTTTTGTTATCATCTCCACTGTATAAAAATCTATGTAGAAAAAAAAAGGCTGAAAGAAAAAAACAAGGATAATAATAATGGTTGCCATTGGAGGGTGGTAAAAGTCATTCAGTCATGTCCAACTCTTCGACACCGTGGACTACACAGTCCATGTAATTCTCCAGGCCAGAATAGTGGAGTGGGTAGCTGTTCCCTTCTTCAGGGGATCTTCCAAACCCAGGGATCAAACCCAGATCCCCTGCACTGCAGGCAGATTCTTTACCAGCTGAGCCACCAGGGAAGCCCCAATCAAGACCATCCCCAAGAAAAACAAATGCAAAAAGGCAAAATGGTTCTCTGAGGAGGCCTTACAAATAGCTGAGAAAAGAAGAGAAATGACAGGCAAAAGAGAAAAGGAAAGGTATACTCACTTGAATGCAGAGTTCCAAAGAATAGCAAGGAAAGATAAGAAAGCTTTTCTCAGTGATCAGTGCAAAGAAATAGAAGAAAATAATAGAATGGGAAAGACTGGAGATCTCTTCAAGAAAATTAGAGACACGAAGGGGACATTTCATGCAAAGATGGACACAATAAAGGACCTAACAGAAGCAGAAGATATTAAGAAGAGGTGGCAAGAATACACAGAAGGACTATACAAAAAAGATCTTAATGACCCAGATAACCACCATGGTGTGATCACTCACCTAGAGCCAGACATCCTGGAGTCTGAAATCAAGTGGGCCTTAGGAAGTATCACTGTGAACAGAGCTAGTGGAGGTGATGGAATTCCAGTTGAGCTCTTTTAAATCCTAAAAGATGATGCACTTAAAGTGCTGCATTCAATATGCCAACAAATTTGGAAAACTCAGCAGTGGCCACAGGACTGGAAAAGGTCAGTTTTCATTCCAATCCCAAAGAAAGGCAATGCCAAAGAATGCTCAAACTACCGCACAATTGCACTCATCTCACACACTAGCAAAATAATGCTCAAAATTCTCCAAGTCAAGCTTCAATCATATCTGAACCAGGGACTTCCAGATGTTCAAGCTGGATTTAGAAAAGGCAGAGGAACCAGAGATCAAATTGCCAATATCTGTTGGATCATAGAAAAAGCAAGAGAGTTCCATAAAAACATCTACTTCTGCTTTATTGATTATATCAAAGCTTTTCACTGTGTGGATCACAAGAAACTGGAAAATTCTGAAAGAGATGGGAATACCAGACCACCTGACCTGCCTCCTGAGAAATCTGTATGCAGGTCAAGAAGGAACAGTTAGAATGGAACATGGAACAATGGACTGGTTCCAAGTAGGGAAAGGAGTACGTCAAGGCTGTATATCATCACCCTGCTTATTTAACTTATATGCAGAGTACATCATGAGAAATGATGGGCTGGATGAAGCAAAAGTTGGAATCAAGATTGCTGGGGGAAATATCAGTAACCTCAGATATACAGATGACACCACCCTTATGGCAGAAAGTGAAGAGGAACTGAAGAGCCTTTTGATCAAAGTGAAAGAGGAGAGTGAAAAAGTTGACTTAAAGCTCAACATTCAGAAAACTAAGATCATGGCATCCAGTCCCATCACTTCATGGCAAATCGATGGGGAAACAATAGAAACAGTGACAGACTTTATTTTCTTAGACTCCAAAATCACTGCAGGTGGTGTCTGGAGCCATGAAATTAAAAGATACTTGCTCCTTGAAAGAAAAGCTATGACCTATCTAGACAGCATATTGAAAAGAAGAGAGATTACTTTGCTGACAAAGGTCTGTCTAATCAAAGCTATAGTTTTTCCAGTAGTCATCTATGGATGTGAAAGCTGGACTATAAAGAAGGCTGAGCACTGAGGAATTGATGCTTTTGAACTGTGGTGTTGGAGAAGACTCTTGAGAGTCCCTTGGATTGCAAGGAGATCAAACCAGTCCATCCTAAAGGAGATCAGTCCGGACTGTTCTTTGGAAGGACTGATGTTGAAGCTGAAACTTCAGTACTTTGGTCACCTGATGCGAAGAGCTGACTCATTGGAAAAGACCCTGATGCTGGGAAAGATTGAAGGCAGGAGAAGAAGCGGATGACAGAGGATGAGATGGTTGGATGGCATCACTCATGTGATGGACATGAGTTTGAGCAAGCTCCAGGAGTTGGTGATGGACAGGGAAGCCTGGGATGCTGTAGTCTGTGGGGTCACAGAGTCAGACTCGACTGAGTAACTGAACTGACTGACTTGGAGGGAGGGCATCCATTCAAAAGATCAAAGAATTTTTTTTTCCTATTTCTTATGATTTTTCTTTGTCATCTAAATTTTATATCATTACTTTTTTTAGTGTCTTTAATTGTAGCTTTATTTTACATTTCCCTGATTATTTTTTACTGGAATATAATCACGTTACAAGGTTGTGTTAGTTTCTGCTGTACAGCAAAGTGAAAAGGAAGAGAGAGGAGAAGACAGAAGAGGAAATGGAGTGAAGTAAGAAGGAGGGAAGGAGAAAGTGGAGGAGGAGACCAGAAAGAAAAGCAAGTTAAAAATAGAGAAGGAAAGAAGGAAGGAAAGGGAGGTGGAGGGAGACAAGTTAAGGAAAAGGAACAAGAAGGAAGAAAACAAACTACTGATAAAACCCAAACTTGTCATGAGAAAACAGAGTCAAGAGTGAAGTGAGATTTCTGAGCTCAGAGGACAAAGAAAGGAGATGGTGTCATCGTAGTGAAAACTCTGGTCCTCTCCTTCCCAACTCAGGACTCCATGTTTCAGGACAGAGGCTCCAATAGTTCCTTCTTCCTCTCCATCACCCCACAATGCAATAGGATGCCCTCATAGCTGCTAGAAGCCCAGGATGCCCAATGAAGCACAGAGCAAATGCAAAAGGGGGGATTGGTCATCTCATCTCATCTCATCTCATCTCATCTCATGGTCATCATCTCATCTCATGGTCATCAATAGGTCATCTCATGAGCATGAATCCTGCAAAAAAATATATCGCCAAATAGAGAACACTGATGACCTGCTCACATGAATAGAGGAAAATTATTTGTAATGAGGGCTGCAATTGTTTGCATGTAAATAAGAGCTGTATGCCTGTAAAACCTTTGTCCTCCCAAATGGCTCAAATATCCCCCACATGAGGTGTTGATAATCCTGTATCACTGAAGAAAGTTCCTACCCATTCTCCCAGATGTAGCTCATATATTCTTTACTTTATACAATTTTTCCTCATTTCCTCTCCTGAGACAGAAGTAACTCTTCCAATTTTTCTCAACAAGCTGTGTGGAAACTCTTCTGTTAATCCCTACCCAGTGCCTAGAACATTGTCAGACACTTAGCAAGGGTTCGATAATATTTGTTGGAACAAATCATAGTGTGTACTGATGTATCACTGTGTGTCAGGCACTGTATTAAGTATCCGAGGAAGATTATTTAACTTAAATGAGGGTAGGTATTACTGCTGTTCCTCATTTGACAAATGGGAAAACTGAAGCCCAGAAATGTTAAGTGACTTTGTTGGTACTTGGCATTGGCAAAACCAGGCAGTCTGGTTTTACTAGGCATTTCTTCACCACTGTGTTGTGTGTGCTTACTCGTTCAGTCATGTCCAGCTCTTTGTAACCCCATGCATTGTAGCCCACCAGAATCCGCTGTCCATGGGGTTTTCTGGGCAAGAATACTGGAGTGAGTTGCCATTTCTTCCTCCAGGGGATCTTCCCAACCCAGGGATCAAACTCAAATCTTCTGCATTGCAGGTGGATTCTTTACATTCTGAGCCATTGGGGAACCACTGTGTGATATTATAGTAATTCATGGGTTCCCAGATTCCAAGCAAAATCACCGAAGCCATGAAATTAAAAAACCCTTACTCCTTGGCAGGAAAGTTATGACCAGCCTAGACAGCATATTAAAAAGCAGAGACATTACTTTGCCAACAAAGGTCCATCTAGTCAAGGCTATGGTTTTTCCAGTAGTCATGTATGGATGTGGGAGTTG
>NW_011494865.1:3479435-3504692 GCF_000754665.1 Bison bison bison | reverse complement strand
ATGCTTTTGAACTGTGGTGTTGGAGAAGACTCTTGAGAGTCCCTTGGATTGCAAGGAGATCCAACCAGTCAATCCTACAGGAAATCAGTCCTGAATATTCATTGGAAGGACTGATGCTGAAGCTGAAGCTCCAATACTTTGGCCACCTGATGCGAAGAGCTGACTCATTGGAAAAGACCCTGATGCTGGGAAAGATTGAGGGCAGGAGGAGAAGGGGATGACAGAGGATGAGATGGTTGGATGACATCACTGACTCAATGGACATGGGTTTGGGTAGATTCCAGGAGTTGGTGATGGACAGGGAGGCCTGGCATGCTGCGGTCCATGAGATCGCAAAGAGTCGAACACGACTGAGTGACTGAACTGAACTGAACTGAGATTCAACCAAGTTTCTTAGGCATAGTGGATATTCAATAAATGATAGCAGCAATATTTCAAGCTGGGTGTTTGGAGGGGTCTGTTCGTACTGAAAACATAGAGGAAGTATGTCGATTGTAGGAAGTTTAAAAACAGTGGTAAAACCAACCAACATTTGGTCTTCTTTGTAATATCACCATGCACTAGCAATTCTAAACAATTCTAGCAATTCTAAATGTCAGTAATAAAATAGTCTTCCATGCCAAGATGGATCATTTCCACTCCCCCATTGACTGATACACTACTGAATGGTTGCTGAATGAATGAACAAACTAGTTGATAGAATTGAAGAGAATGTGAATGATGAAGAGGCAGCAGTGATATGAACAAGTCAATTACTTCCATGTCTTTGAATGAAAGCAAAGCCCATAGCCTAGTTTGACATGCTGTCTACCTTGCATAATGTGAGTAAAACTGGGCAAAACCAGACAATTCAGCTGGATGGTCCTGGTATTCTAAAAACAGGATTTTTAAAAAATCCATATGCAAATCCAAAGGGCCTTGCATCACCCAGTAACCTGAAGGGTGGGGACAGAGAAATATCTCACCTTGGTGTTCCCATGCTGCCTATGTCAGTGATCAGAACTACAGAGATTCAAGTAGGATTCAGGGAAGAATCTCAACCTGAATCTGAATGGGCTCCATTAGGCAATGACCCAGGTTTCCACAGTACTCATCACACTATTATTCCATTAGGACAAAGAAATGAGAATCATGGACATTCCTTATGAGTAAGTTCTGCGCCTCAGGTCTTCAATGATCATTTCTATAGGCATTTATCATAATAGAGCATGTGAGTTTCAGTATTTGCACATTTCCACATCAATACAAAATTCCCTAATATTTGGTTAAGCCAAAGTCCATCTAAGATCCCAACCAGCTCTGTAGCCCCCATCTGGGAGAATGCTCACTTATTTGTCTGCTTGTCTGTCTCTGACTAGATTGTGAGTTCCTGGAATGTGGAGAAGGTATCTCCCTTTTCATTGCTTCCTGAGCTATAGAAGTATTCCTTGGTTTGTTGAGTGACTAAATGATGACCTTCCCTCTTTCTATCATGGTCTGACCTGGTGACTTTCTCTTAAGTACACCTTCCCCAAGTGATTGACTAGGTCACTCAGAACATCTTTCCCATCCATGAAGAGAACCTAGAGAACTGGGTTAGGGTCAGATACTAAAATGTCTGCTTTCCTTCAGAAACGTTTTCCACAAGCTGCTCACTTTTTCCCCAAAGTTTTCTCCAAAGGCCTTCAATGGATCATATCGGTGAAAGGGTCTTGACTAGGGGTTAATTGCTTTTGATACTTTTTAACACATTAGTTTTTCTCTTCAAGAGGAAGGCATGTGTCAGGATTTGCCAAACAGCCACAAGGAAGAAGTGATGACATCAGAATAGGGGTTCTCAACTAGGGGAGAGATTTTTGCCCCCAGGACCCAATGGGACATTAGGCAATGTCTAGACACATTTTTGGTTCTCCCAACTGGGGGAGGAGATGCTACTGCAACTAGAGGGGAGAGGCCATGGATGCTGCTAACACCCTAAAATTCACAGGATGGTCCCCTATGAATTTTAGGATGTTAGCAAAGAATTATCCAGTCCCAAATGCCAATGGTGCTGAGGGTAAGATACTCTGCATTAAGGCACTGGCGCTTAGAAGCAATCAATATATTAAGTCATAAGTTCTATGCTGGGAAAAATAATGATGATGATGATAGCAGCAACAGCAATAAACACCTACTGAGTGGCAGACATGCTTCTTTCTTTTTTGTTTTTTCTTGGCAGCTTCTTTTCTTTTTTTAATTTATTTAATTGGAGGCTAATTACTTTACAATATTGTAGTGGTTTTTGCCATACATTCACATGAATCAGCCATGGGTGTACATGTGTTCCCCATCCTGAACCCCCCTCCCATCTTCCTCCCCATCCCATCCCTCTGGGTCATCCCAGTGCACCAGCCCTGAGCACCCTGTCTCATGCATCGAACCTGGACTGGAGATCTGTTTCACATACGATAATATACATGTTTCAATGCTATCCTCTCAGATCATCCCACCCTCGCCTTCTCCCACAGAGTCCAAAAGACTGTTCTATACAGCTATGGGCAGACACTCTTCTAAGCACTTTACACTTGAGCTGTTTCAACCGTCATCCAACAGCCCTCAGGCGGGGACAATTACTCTCCTTATTTTACTAATGAAAATCCTGAGGCACCCAAAGTCACCCATCTAGTAAGTATCAGAGCTGTTATTCCCCTCACCTGCCTGGCTCCAGATCTGTATTCTTAACCACTTGGGTGTGTTGGAGATCAGGGACCGTGTCTATTCTGGCTTCTAGATTCATCTCTTCAGGAAAGAGACAATGCAACCAAGCAAAGCGTCTGTACTTGTGCAGGTTTCTGAGGAAGAAAGGTATCGGGAGTGAACACTGAACAGTGACCAATGTTTGCAGTCAGAAGGAACAAATGACAAATACACGAGCCCGAGATTGGTTTCTGTTTCCGCCATAGTGGTTAATGAGGGAGGTTGGTGTAGTGGAAAGAACATCAAGTCAGGAAGCAAGAAACACGGATTCAGGACACAGCTCTGCCACAAAGATATCCTGGGACTTTGAGCAAGTTTGTTAAATCCACCTCATCTTTTTTTTTTTTTTTTTTGGCATATTCCATGTTTTTTCATTTTATTTCTGGTAGTTGTATAGAGTACAAGCTGACAAACTATGACCCATGGCCCACATATGACTGTCACCCATTTTTGACAATAAAGTTTTATTGAGACATGGCCACACCCACATTTTAAGTGTCATCGATGGCTGCCTTTGTGCTACCATGGCAGAGGTGAGACATTGTAATAGAGATGGTAGGGTCAACAAACATTTAAAATATCTACTATTTAGTACTTTACAGATAAAGTCTGTTGAGCCCTAGTGTAGAGGTAATTCTTTGTAGATTTTCTTTCTAAATCTATGAAGTAGAAAAACAAAAACTCAAACATGAGCTGACTGCTAACACTGAACTACCATGATGGTCTAATGAGATGATCCATGTGAAAGCACTTTGGAAAAGAACTAAGAAATATAGGCCTCTTGCAATGTGACAGAATGAAAAGCAAGCAAGTAGCATAGGATTTGGAATCATGCACATTTGAACCCAAGTCCAACCAATGACTACTAAAGTGATTTGAGCATAGTTAGTAAATTCCGTGACCTCAATTTTCTTAACTGAGGATAATATTCCCTGGTGGCTCAGTCAGTAAAGAGTCTGCCTGCAAGGCGGGAGACCTGGGTTCAATCTCTGGGTCAGGAAGATCCTTTGGAGAAGGAAATGGCAACCCACTTCAGTATTCTTGCCTGGAGAATTCCATGGTCAGAGGAACCTGGCAGGCTACAGTCCATGGCATCACAAGAGTTGGACACAACTTAGTGACTAAACCACCACCACCATGGAGATGGAATGATTCATAATGGGGATAGTGAAAGTGTTAGTTGTGTCTGACTATTTTTGACCCCATGGACTGTAGCCCACCAGGCTTCTCTGTCCATAGGATTCTCCAGGCAAGAATATTGGGATGGGTGCCATTCCCTTCTCCAGGGCAACTTCCCCACCCTGGGATCAAACCTCGGTCTCCTGCATTGCAGGCAGATTCTTTACCATCTGAGCCACCAGAGAAGCCCAAGGATAATTATACTCAATTCCTAAGATTGCTGGAAAGGAAGATTCAGTGAAATATATTCAATGACCTATGCATTTGTTCACTGAATATATCATAGTTTCCCCACTATGCACCAGGAGCTGTGCCAATCACTGATGGACCACTATGCTCAGACAGCATGGTCCCTGTTATCCTGGCGCCTAGGGTCTAGTGGAATAGAAAGACCCTGAGCAGGAAACTTCAGCACACGAAATTCACGGAACACTGGAAGGGCCATTCAAATTAAGTGATACCATTACTAGGACTGCTACCAACAGCTAAGAATTTTTTAAAGGTATAATACATCTGGGTTCCCAGTTGTAAGAGGGCTTTGAGAGGTGACTGAGGGATTCACAAGAGTGGAAGAGCTTAACCCAGGGAAGAAGGAAGGAGAGAAGGCACACAGGAGAACTCTGTGTATATCTGAGCACTGGATAAGACATAGGGTAAGAGAGGCCAGGGGCTTTCCTGGTGGTTCAGCAGTAAAGAATCCACCCACCCATGCAGGAGACATGCATTCAATCCCTGGGTCAGAAGATCCCCTACATAAGGAAATGGCAACCCCACTCCAGCATTCTTGCCTGGAGAATTCCATAGACAGAGGGATCTGGTGGGCTATAGTCTATGGGGTCATAAAGAGTTGGACATGACTGAGTGATTAAACAACAGAGGGCAAAGAGAGAAAGAAGAGGATGTGAAAATGGCAGGGCTAGTGGTCAGATTTCCCTCCTGGACATCATGAAACCATACAGAATGCTACACATCCACCAAGGATGCCTCCTCCTCTGGAGGAGTGCAAGCCCCCGAAGCCCATGCAACTGTAAACACACAACAAGGCATTGCACAATCACACTTGTGTACACTGAAGCAGGGTATGTATGTATTTTTACTAAACTGGTTCCCTTTTCTTCCTGGGAAACTATCCCATATCCACCAGCCTTTCTTGTATTTAGGTTTAGCCATACAGCTGTTCTGTGCTTCCCCTATGGTGCTACAGGTAAAGAAGCCACCTATCAATGCAGGAGATGTAAGAGATGTGGGTTCAATCCCAGGTTCAGAAAGACCCCCTGGAGGAGGACATGGAAACCCAGTCCAGTATTCTTGCCTGGAGAATCCCATGGACAGAGAAACCTGGAGGGCCACAGTCCACAGGGTCACAGAGAGTCAGACGTGACTGAAGCAACTTAGCATGTATGCATACAACAGTTCTGGCCAATAGAAGCTAGGCAGAAATTATGTTTGCCCCTCCAAGACTCCCCAAGCCCATCCAGGTAAAGCATCCCATCTAGATCTCTCCTAGTCTGCTGGTCAGATACAGTCCCATGGCCCTGTGGGAATTGTGGAACCAGAAACTAGAAGAGTCCCTTGGTCCCTAAATGACTACATGGAGCAGAACTCACTAGCTGTGCACGAGGCAAAAATCATTGATTATATTAATGCACTGAGATTTGGGGGTTGTTTTTCTTCTTCATAACCCTAATTAATACATATAAGTACCTTGACATGGCTGTTCAGTCACTAAGTTGTGTCTAACTCTCTGCAACCCATGGACTGCAGCACACCAGGCTTCCCTGTCCTCCACTATCTCCAGGAGTTTACTCAAGTTCACGTTCACTGAGTTGGTGATGCCATCCAACCAACTCATCCTCTGTCACTTTCTTCTACTTTTCCTTTATACTACCTTCGAAATGGAAGCTTCATGAAAACAAGAACTCTGTCCTCTTACTCACCCTTGTGTCTAGAACAGTCTGACATAAAGAAGATGCTCAGATAACATTTGTAGACCAAAATATTAGCAAGTTGAGGACAAGATAAACAGCAATCAATGACCTAGAGTCCTAGGAAAGATGAGATAAATGCATATATAGAAAACTGCTCTTCTGTAAACAGCGAAGTTCGGTGAGGATATTAATTTTTACCATCACTGCTGAGGTGGGTTTGCAAATACACAGGTCAGAGCTTGTGTACAGACATAGCCACATGGAATTCTTACAGCATGCAGACCCGGGTACACAGACACAGCATAGCTGAATTCTTACAGCACAATGGGAACCCAGAGTGTTCATGTCCCAGACAGAACAAGAGATTTCCAGACTTTGTGTACACATGGGACTCAAGTCCATGCAGGACACTCCATTTCCCAAGGGCACATAAGCTGAGCTTACAGATTCATACATCAACTGTAGGATTTGGGTCTAGATAGTCACAGAATGAATAAGAATATTAACTCACACTTATCAGGTTCTTTGTAGCTGCTCAGCACTGTGATAAGAGCGTTATATATGTCCCCTCTTACTTGATTCTCTTATCAACCCTACCTGGTAGTATTATTGTTATCTTCACTTTCTAAGTCAGCACATTTAGGCTTAGAGACCTAAAGGGAGGTGCTTAAGGCCACCTGGCCAGTGGGGCTTCCTAGAGGCTTGACCCTGGTACGAGCCTTCAACCTTCCATCACCCTGTATCTTCATCTGAAATGTGGAAGCCGCAGTGCACACCTGATCGTCTACTAGGAGGATGAAATTAAATCAGACCGTGGGTGCAGAATTCCTGTTGATCACCTGACACTTAGAGGTCAGAATTATGCCCCTTTCCTTCCTTTATCCTTCTCTTCCTTTGCCAAGGATTGCTGTTTTGTCCTAGGCAAGGTTCTGGCCTCCAAAAGCCAGCAGCAAGCAGAGGCTGTGTCCCCAAATGACGCCGCCACAAAGGGCCAGCCAGTGTGCACCAAATCCTTAATAGTATTTAAACTTTGTCTGGGCACCTAATTATCTTAATGATGCAGCACTCAAAATAGCACAGTCTGTGTGAACCCCAGGAAAGGTCCCATTCACAGACACAGGCCTATGAAGCCAGAGGAAAACATCTAATAACGGAATTTAACAATTGCAGCCTTAAAACGGGGAAGGCTAACAGGTTTTCATGCAACTGAAGCTGGGCTCTCCCCAAGATCCCTACCTCCTGGCTGAGCTTCTCCAGATGCTTTGGCCTCTGAAATACCTCATCTCGGCTTCAGCCTTCCCTGCTTTGGAGATTGTGGCTTTTTTTTTTTATTGTTATTATATAATTTAATTCTAACAATCATGTGAGGTCAACATGGTTAAGCCCATTTCACAGATGAGGACTGAGCCTTAGAGAGTTTGATATGGAACAAAATTCCTAAGCTCTCCCTGCAGCTCATTGTCCACCTTAACAACTTAAGAAATTGTATCTTGGCAGAGAACAGGCTTGTGGTTGCCAACTTGTGGGGTGGAGGGACAGACAAGGAGTTTGGAATTAGCAGATGCAACTATTATAAACAGAGTGGATAAATAACCAGGTCCTACTGCAGAGCTCAGGGAAGTATATTCAATATCTTGGGATTAAACCATCATGGAAAAGAATATAAAAAAGAATGCACATATGTGCGTAACTGAGTCACTTTGCTCTACAGCAGAAATTCACACAAAATTGTAAATCAGCTATGCTTCAATAAAATAAATTTTAAAATAAATAAATAAATACTAATTTTTTAAAAAAGTAATTTATGTCTTGGAAAAGAACCAAAGAGAAACCTTTCAAGAGCTGGCCTATATTGTGCTGGTTTCTGCCATATATCAATATTGTAAAGCACTTATCCTTCAACTAAAAATAAAATTTTTTTTTTAAAAGAATTAACTTCAACTTTGAAGTACTAAAAAAAACAAAAAAACTGTCCTATAGAGTCTGCCCTTCCTTCCTATCTTTTCCTCTCTTCTCCTCCTTCTTCCCCCTTTCTTCCTTCCCAACTTTCTTTTTTCTTTTCTCACTTTAGTCTTCACCCCCCCTGTTTTCTGTCTTCCCCTCTTTTCTGCTTTATCTCCCTAGTCTCTCTCTCTTTCCCCCCTCGATGTCTTTCCCTATTTCTCTTTGTCCCTGTCTCTCTCTCTCTCTTTCTCCATCTATCTCTCTCCACCTCTGTTTCTGTCTCTCTCTGTGTCTCTGTCTCTGTCTTTGCCTCTCTTTCACTCTCCATCTCTGTCTCTCTGTCTCTGTCTCCCCCTCCCACTTCCTCATTCTCACGTGCTCTCATTCTCTTCCTGTATTGATTACCCACCTACTCTTTGCCTGGTCTCTCGCATCCCACTGGGATGTGAAGATCCATTAGACCTTGTCTCTGTCTTCCAGGAACCCACACTCAGGTAGAGCCAGGAGATAAAGAGCACACAGACAAGTGCAGCAGGAGGTGAGCACGACAGTAAGGGAGGTCAGTGGGCTGTAGGAGCGTGGAAGAGGGCCCCCGGGGAAGGCTCAGTCTGCAAGGCAGTCTCTATGCCACTGTCCAAACCACTCTCCCAGCTCAAGAGGTCACCTTCTGCATAAACAGGGCTACCAAGGCTTTGTCAGCTTCTGTAGATCGCCAAGTTCTCAATTTGTGCCGTGGAACACTTAAGGGCTTACTGCTACCTAGGATGTGTCAGGGAACTGGACCCTTCCTCATATCTTGTCCATTCCAAACAGGGCTGGTCATTGCTGAGAGAGTCATCCTAGTAGTTAAAAAGAAAAAGAAATAGATCTGCTGTCTGCCTGTCTCTGGGCAATGGTGAATAGTCAGGTAAAATCAGGTATCAGCCGGCCAACATCCACCACTGGTCTTACAGTTGATCAATGTTCAGCATTTGTGAGAACAGATTAGTAAACAAAAAACACATAAATGTATCCTGAGTGGTAATGATAGCTTTGCACCAGACTGGGTTTTCACGGGGCTTCCCAGGTGGGACTAGTGGTAAAGAACCTGCCTACCAATGCAGAAGACACAAGAGATGCAGGTTCAATCCCTGGGTTGGGAAGATCCCCTGGAGAAGGTCACAGCAACCCACTCCAGTATTCTTGCCTTGAGAATCCCATGGGCAGAGGAGCTTGGTGGGCTACAGTCCATGGGGTCGCGAAGAGTCAGACACAACTGAAGTGACTTAGCACAGAGATGAGAGAGTCATCCTTGTTGTTAAAAGAGAAAAAGAAATTGGTCTGATGTCTGCCTGTCTCTGTCCTGGGCAATGGTGAATAGTCAGGTAAAATCAGACAGAGACTGTCTCATGTTGAGGTCATCTTGTGTAGATGGGATAAACATCATATTTGGAGTCAAACAGATTTTCATTCCTAACTGTGAGGCCTTGGGTAAGAAACCTCAATTTATGCAGCTCAGCGTCACATTTCCCCAATGTGGATTATGACATCTGCATTGCAAGAGTACTGATCAAAATGGAGATGAGAACAATGGCTCCTCCATCATAAAAGAAGAATACAACTTTTTAGAAAACTTATGATTTTTAAATTTATGACTCTAATTCATCATTACGGTGCTGTGAGATAGGTATCATCATATACTCATTTCAGGAGGGAAGCGAAAACTCGAAGATACATCACTAATAAAACAGAGGGCCAGAATCTGAGGCGCAGTCCTTCCAAATGGGATACCCCACCCCATCAGAGAAGTTACTATCAGGAAGGAAATCAGTGGTGAATTCACATGGCAAGCCCATGCAGACAGTGGAAGACACTGATCGCTTCTCAGTTATTTCACCCTGTCCAGAGGACAGGTTAGAGGAGAAGGTGTGCCTGTCCAGAATTCCCTGAAATGTTATAGGTAACCTACAAACACTGAAAGGTTCCACAGGCTTCATGCTTTAACAGGTCTGATCTCTCTTGAGCTTGGGAAACTGACACCCCACCCCACCTCCCCACCCCTCTCCCCACCTCCACAGTCCCCTCCACACTCCCCAGCTAATAACTTAGGTCATAGGTCAACCTCTCTTCAAAGCCTTTCTTTGGTCTCAGCTTGAGCAAACTCCAATTTGGTGATTGTTCATTATTCCCCCATTTAGGTAATTTTCAACACACAGTGGAGCCTTTAAACACTGAACAATGTTGCCAATCTTTTTTGGGCAGCCTCTGCTAGGCATTAAGAGGTAAACTGACTGCAGCAGGAGGGGGAATTTGGAACACAGTTTCCATTAATAGTAATAGAGGAAGCCAAGTACATCTTGAAGTTGGGTCGTGGTAGGGGTCATTAGACACCTGTGTATGGAGGGCTGAACTCAATCTGAGTCAGGACTAAATGCCCCTCAGTGAGGGCTTTCCCCATCAAGGACAGCACCCCCAAATGCAGGATACAGTGGCTTGGAGAAGGTACTCAAAAGCTGGTACTCAAGATGTCATCTTCTGCACACACAGTACTGCTAAAGCTTTGTGAGCCTGTGTAGATCACTGAGTTCTCAACCTGTGCTATAGAATGCTTAAGGTTTGTTGCTAGCTAAGATGTGGCAGGGAACTGGGCTCTTCCTCATATCCTGTCAATTTCAAAATGGAGACAAGCACAGTGACTCCTCCATCATAAAAGAACACAGTAAATGATACTTGCAGGCATGCATGCTAAGCTGCTTCAGTCATGTCCAACTCTTTGCAAACCTATAGACTATAGCCCTCCAAACTCCTCCGTCCATGGGATTATCCAGGCAAGAATACTGGAGTGGGTAGCCATTCCTTCCTCCAGGGGATCATCTCGACCCAAGGATTGAACCTGCAGCTCCTGCATTGCAGGCGGATTCTTTACTGCTAAGCCACTGGGGAAGCTCAAAATGATACTTATGGTTTCTAAATTTATAACTCCAGTCCACTGAGTACCTGCTGTATGCAAAGCCTTTTAATAATTTGCCTTGCCTCATTTTCAGAATAACATCAAGAGTTGGGGGTAGTATTCATATTTTGTTAAAGAGAATACAGAGGTAAAAACCCAAAGTCACATAGCTCCTAAGTTCCAGGATTTGCAATGCCATCTGTCTAGCTCCAACAGTCCGCTGGCTGATAACCACTTTACTAGGAAAAGGGCTCACATCCTGGATTCTCCCTAATATCTCTGTTTTGCCCAGATAGGGCTGCTTCTCTTGGAGGCAGTTGAACAATTATAAGTTCACTATCTCCTATTCTCAAGTGGCTCAGTGTGAAAAGAATCCACCTGCCAATGTGGGAGACAGCAGTTTGATCCCTTGATCAGGAAGATACCCCAGAGAAGGAAATGGGAACCCACTCCAGTATTCTTGCTGGGATAATCCCTTGAACAGAAAAGCTTGTGGGCTATAGTCCATTGGGTCACAAAGAGTCAGACATGACCGAGTGACTGAGCACTCACTCACTCATCTTCTATGATAACATAAAATGTTATCACATAACATCTGCCCATTCTCACCTAGATTCTCAGTTTCTGCCACCCATGCTTACCATCCATCTCATACCTTTGTTTTAAAAAGATATAATCCACCTTCCCTAACGTGTGCATTCAACAGAGCAATTTTCCTGTATTATTCAGAACAGCCACCTTATGAGTAGGTATCAATAGCAACTGGGTCACTCATACCCCATCCTATTATGGCAGCCAGGCATCATTAATCAATTTCCCACTGAGCAGCCACTACCAGTCGATCAGATTAGGCACCAAAGATTTAATCTATTCACCAGCCCTGACCCAAGCCCATCACAGCTCCTAAAAATATGAATGAATTTATCCTTTGGATTAACAAAATTTCTTCTTTCTTGCCTCACTTCCCAAGAGAGCAGAAAAACAAACTGACTGTATTCTAATGTGTACCTTTACCACCACGTCTCTTTTATTTTTTTAATTCCTACATATCCCCTCAAAGATTTGGATCCAGACAAATATTCTAGTTCTCAAAACCTAGTTTTATCATATTTGTTTGAGTTACATGAGCTTTGGGATGTTAGTTTCTTTATCCATAAGACAAGTGGGATAATATGGTCCCTGTGGTGTTGTTTCAGCATTAAATGAGCAAACATTCATGGGGCACCAAGCACAACACCATTAGTGACATTAGACCACTAATGTCAACACGCTTCTCCCAAACACCAGTCATTATACTTGTCTATTTGCTCCTTACAGAAAACTGATACTGAACAACACTACGTAGCAAACCTACAAACCCAAGTGATACCATAGATTTCTTTTCCAACTTCTTGGGAAAAAATGCCCAAACATCTTAAAGGTATCTCTTCCTCTTCCACCAGCACTGCCTGGCTGGTTTCCTATATTACAGAGATCTTTCCACCCCATTCCCTCCAGAATTTTGGGAAGAGCATGAGTACCTCAAGCCAACCTTAAGAAGGGCTTTCCTGGTGGTCCATTGGTTAAGAATCCACCTACCAATGCAAGGGACACGGGTTCAATCCCTGGTTCAGGAAGATCCCACATACTGCGGAGCAACTAAACCCATGCAGTGCAAGTACTGAAGCCTGTGCTCTAGAGTCCACGCTCCACAACAAGAAAAGCCACTGTGAGGAGAAGCCGTGCATTGCAACTAGAGAGCAGCCCCCACTTGCCAAAACTAGAGAAAGCCCAAGCACAGCAACAAAGACCCAATGCAGCCAAAAATAAATAAAAACAAAGACCCTGATGCTGGGAAAGATTGAAGGCAGGAGGAGAAGGGGGCGACAGAGGGTGAGATGGTTGGATGGCATCATGGATTCAATGGACCTGAGTTTGAGCAAACACCAGGAGAGGGAAGCCTGGCATGCTGCAGTTCATGGGGTCACAAAGAGTCGGACATGACTTAGTGACTGAACAACAACAATAATTAATAAATAAATCTTTTTTAAAAATTTGAGGATAGCCACTTGCCAGAAGCAGAAACAGTCATTGGTGTCCTGGCAAGAAATGGCTGTGACCCAAATAGATGGAGAAATATACCATGTTCGTGGATCAGAAGAATCAATATAGTGAAAATGAGTATACTACCCAAAGCAATCTATAGATTCAGTGCAATCCCTATCAAGCTACCAATGGTATTTTTCATGGAATTAGAACAAATAATTTTGCAATTTGTATGGAAATACAGAAAACCTTGAATGGCCAAAGCAATCTTGAGAAAGAAGAATGGAACTGGAGGAATCAACCTACCTGACTTCAGACTATACTACAAAGCTACAGTAATTAAGACAGTATGGTACTGGCACAAAAACAGAAATACAGAACAAAATAGAAAGCCCAGAGATAGATCCACACACCTATAGACACCTTATCTTAGACAAAGGAGGCAAGAATATACAATGGAGAAAAGACAATCTCTTTAACAAGTGGTGCTGGGAAAACTCGTCAACCACTTGTAAAAGAATGAAACTAGAACACTTTCTAACACCATACACAAAAATAAACTCAAAATGGATTGAAGATCTAAATGTAAGACCAGAAACTATAAAACTCCTAGAGGAAAACATAGGCAAAACACTCTCTGACATAAACCACAGCAGGATCCTCTATAACCCACCTCCCAGAGTAATGGAAATAAAAGCAAAAATAAACAAATGGGACCTAATTAAACTTAAAAGCTTTGCACAATGAAGGAAACTATAAGCAAGGTGAAAAGACAGCCTTCAGAATGGGAGAAAATAATAGCAAAAAAAGCAACTGACAAAGAATTAATCTCCAAAATATACAAGCAGCTCATGAAGCTCAATTCCAGAAAAATAAACTACCCAATCAAAAAATGGGCCAAAGAACTAAACAGACATTTCTCCAAAGAAGACATACAGATGGCTAACAAACACATGAAAAGATGCTCAACATTACTCATTATCAGAGAAATGCAAATTAAAATCACAATGAGGTACCATCTCACACTGGTCAGAATGGATGCTATCAAAAAGTCTACAAACAATAAATGATGGAGAGGGTGTAGAGAAAAAGGAACCCTCTTACACAGTTGATGGGAATGCAAACTAGTACAGCCACTATGGAGAACAGTGTGAAATTCCTTAAAAAACTGGAAATACAACCCCCATATGACCCAGCAATCCCACTGCTGGGTGTACACACTGAGGAAACCAGAATTGAAAGAGACACATGTACCCCAATGTTCATCGCAGTACTGTTTATAATAGCCAGGACATGGAAGTAACCTAGATGTCCATCGGCAGACAAATGGATAAGAAAGCTGTGGTACATATACACAATGGAATATTACTCAGCTATTAAAAAGAATGTATTTGAATCAGTTCTAATGAGGTGGATGAAACTGGAGCCTATTATACAGAGTGAAGTAAGTCAGAAAGAAAACCACCAATACAGTATATTAACACATATATACGGAATTTAGAAAAACAGTAATGATGACCCTATATGCGAGACAGCAAAAGAGACACAGATGTAAAGAACAGGCTGTTGGGAGAAGGCGAGGGTGGGATGATTTGAGAGAATAGCATTGAAACATGTATATTACCATATGTGAAATAGATTGCCAGTCCAGGTTCGATGCATGAAACAGGGTGCTCAGGGCTGGTGTGCTGGAATGACCCAGAGGGATGGGATGTGGAGGGTGGTGGGAGGGGGGTTCAGGATCGGGGGACACATGTACACCCATGGCTGATTCATGTGAATGTATGGCAAAAACCACTACAATATTGTAAAGTAATTAGCCTCCAATTAAAATAAATAAATTAATTTAAAAAAAAATAAAAAAAGAAATGACCGTGTCCTAAAGCTGAAGAGGACCTTTGGTTGAACAACAACAACAAAATTCTGCAATAGCTGGTAAATGCCTAGAGCTGAATTATACACAGAGGCTGACTTTCCTTCTGTCAAAACCAATGTCAGTCCCAGCTTATTTATTTCTTCAACACAAGTATTGAGCCCCTATTCTGGGCAACCCATGGGTTATATCCACCAACCATCCCTCCAGTCAATTCTTCAATGAGCTGAAAAATATGAGAGTAACCTTGGACATGGACTGAGAGCTTCCCATGTGCTGGGCACTGTGGTATTTGATGTGGGCTCTCTCCCTCTGTCCTCAGAAAATACCATGCAGTAGGACTCCCATTATCATCATTTTATCAAAGAGGAGACTTGACAGTGAGAGGAAAGGATGCTGAATACGCCTGTTATAGACACCTGTCCTCTGTGTGTGTGTGTTGAATTTAGTAATCTATCACAAAAGTCACAATGATCTTGCAAAATTTTTAAGAAGAAATGGACAAAATGAAACATTAAAGTTGTCTACTCCCCTTTCGACTCACAAGATTAACATGGATACTGTCTGGGGTAGACCCTTGCCAGACATTGCCCATCCAACAAAGAAGGCATATTGAATATAATTCTTCATATATTAGAGCTTTCTTCTATTAGTGTTTTGTGTTAATATCTTTGGGCTTCCCTGGTGGCTCAGACAGTAAACAATCTGCCTGCAATGTAGGAGATCTGGGTTTGATCCCTGGGTAGGGAAGATCCCCTGGAGAAAGGAATGGCTACACAAATACAAAGGAATCTTTGTGTTTCCAGTTGAAAAAGTAACACATGGTTATGATAGAAAATGTACAGAATGCAGAGACAGAGTCTCCCAATTGCCCATCACATTACTGCACAAGTCTGAACTGGGTCAGGTAACCAGAGTTTAGTGGTGGAAAGACCACTGGGCTAGGAGACAAATCAATGTGTAGGGAATCCCAGGTCCTTCCCTATGTACTAGCTGAGTAACTTTTAAAAAAATTCCCTTAATCTCCTTGACTCAGTTTTCCTATCTGTAAAATGGGTTTAAATGCATGTTTTCCTATCTGTAAAATGGATTTAAATGCTTACCTCCAAGAATTACACATGCTTAGCAAAAGGACTATCATATAGGTACTAAAAACACAAATAAAGAGTGCCCATCCTCTTCCCTCCCTAATGGCATTATTATTTGATTAGCCTTGCCTTCTCTACTCCCTTCCTCAAAACAAGGCAGCCTTCCCACACTGTGGAACATCCTTGACTTCTCTCTTCCCTTCTTTCCCAACCTGCCAGGGCTATTTCTCTCTCTCTCTCTCAGCATTTTCCTCTCTCATAAATGTTTGCAAGGGCTGCTCTGTCACATTGTGTTTTCAGGACTGGTTTTGCCACCTTCTTCACAGAGCTGATTTGACATAAATATTTATGTGTAAAAATATGTTCTCCTGCCCCCCCGCCCCCATCCTCCTCCCTACATACTACCACTGGGACATGGTGGAGATGGTGCCACCAGGCAGTGTGTGGGGCACCGGGGCCACTAGCTTCATCCCGCATAGTGGGGGGGACAAGATGTTTGATGCGGAATTCCCTGGTAACAAGTCCTCACTGATGATATGCCAAAGGGCCCCAAAACTCTCTAGTGGAATCTATCATTCACATCCTTCAGGGGTGGGAGTAACTCTGTGTTCAAACCAGTCCGGTCAAAGCTAAGAGAAATATATATATGACTATATGTGTACCAGTACTCTTTCCTGGAAAGTCCCATGGACGGAGGAGCCTGGTAGGCTGCAGTCCATGGGGTCGTGAAGAGTCGGACACGACGGAGCGACTTCACTTTCACGCATTGGAGAAGGAAATGGCAACCCACTCCAGTGTTCTTGCCTGGAGAATCCCAGGGACGGGGGAGCCTGGTGGGCTGCTGTCTACGGGGCCGCACAGAGTCGGACACGGCTGAAGTGACTCAGCAGCAGCAGCAGCAGCAGCCCTCCTTTAATGCGTTCTCAGAGCCGCCTGCAGATACACCTACAGTACTGGCCCCTCCTACACTACAGTCAAGCCATTTTTAAGGACATGTCGGCTGGAGTCACCCCATTCGCACCTGACCTCTAAGACCACACTGTCTTCATCTCTTTCTGTCTCCCTGTTATGTTCTCATTCTCCCTGGAGCCCAGCCTCCTGTTTCCGAGGTCATCCACCATCCTTCTTCCAAACACTGTACCTCCTAGTGACTGTTGCTGTGGAAGGTGGACTTGCCTGGTACCTTAGATCTCATGCAATTCACAACAACAACAGCAAAAACAAAAGATGAGACCTCTTTCAATATTCAGTAGTCATCTCAGAAAAGTAGTTGTTCAACGACTCAGTAACAAAATGCTTGTCTTGAGCTGAGCGAAAGACCCAATGGCTTCCCTGGTGGCTCAGAGGTTAAAACGTCTGCCTGCAGTGCGGGAGACCTGGGTTCGATCCCTGGTTCAGGAAGATCCCCTGGAGAAGGAAATAGCAACCCACTCCAATAATCTTGCCTGGAGAATCCCATGGATGGAGGAGCCTGGTGGGCTGCAGTCCATGGGGTCGCAAAGAGTCAGACACAACTGAGCGACTTCACTTTACAGCCCTCTGAGGCCCTGATCGAGGGAAATGTGGTTTTGGGTGTGAGAGAGTCAACTACTAGCTAGGTTGATAAGAAGTCCAGGGACCCCAAGGAAGAGAAAGGGGTCTGGAGCCCTTAAGAAGGAGAAAGGGGTCCAAGGCTCTCAAGGAGGAGAAAAGGACAAACATTTTTTTTTCTACATTGCTTTGTTTTAGTCAATATAACAATGTATCTTGCTTGAGAATATGTTTCTCCTTAACAAGAACCTTCTAACTAACCTTGTTATCTTAAAACTTGTATACTTTGGAATGTGTCTGGTAAGATCTTTCTATCTTTCTTCAAATCCTGTTATCTTAAGATGTACGTTGTGGGGGTGGGTCTGATAAAAGTATATAAGGCCTTGCTTAGACTAGCAAGGGGAGGCACTCTCCACCCCGCTTCTGATGTCTATGTCAGAAGCTTCCTCTGTCCCTTTCATACTTTAATAAAACTCTGCTACACAAAAGTTCTTGAGTGATCAAGCCTGGTCCCTGGTCCCTGGTCCCGAAGCTACATCTTCTTTGGAGACCAAGAATCCGACACTATTCATCATAAGCTATCAGGTGCAGCCCAGTTCACCCTCAACTCCCACTAAGTCAGTTTCTCTAACAGTGAAAGTGTTAGTCACTCAATGCTGTCTGACTCTTTGTGATCCCATGGACTGTAGCCAGTCAGGCTCCGCTGTCCATGGGATTCTCCAGGCAGGAGTACTGGGTTGGAGTGGGTTGGGTGGAGTACTGGAGTGGGTTGCCAGTCCCTTCTCCAGGGTATCTTCCCAACCTAGGGATCAAACCTGGGTCTCCTGAATTGCAGGTGGATTCTTTACCATCTGAGCCACCAGGGAAGCCCCCACATTCCCTGAAGGAAACAGCAAATAGAGACACTGCTGCCTATACCTTTTAGGAGGCTATTAAAAGAGGTAATTTACTTACAATTCATAAAATTATTAGTAACTAATAAGGATAATTAATAGTCACTAGTTGATATAATTATTCAATAATATAGAACATAAGTAATAATATTTATTATTGATTAGTAATGAGCACTTACATTACATCAATAAGTAGAAATATGACATTAACAATCTATTAGCAAAAGCAATCTCTCAGATTGGGTCAGAAACTTTAAAATCTAGCCCTTCTTTGTAGAACATAGTGAAATTGCATGATGAATTATTCAAAAGGACACCATTTAGGAAAAAAATCAGAAAAGCAGAGTTCTGACATCAAAGATATCATTTGAGTCTGTATGACCTAAGGCTTGCAGACCTGCTCTCAACAAGCTTCTGGTTTCCCAGCTGCAAACCAAGGACATGACTATCTCCAGGGGAGCATGTGTGCTAAGTCACTTCAGTCATATTTGGCTCTTTGCAACCCCATGGACTGTAACCTACTAGGCTCCTCTGTCCATGAGATTCTCAATGTAAGAATACTGGAGTGGGTTGCCATACCCTCCTCCAGGAGATCTTTTCAACCCAGGGATCGAACGTATATCTCTTACATCTCCTGCACTGGCAGGCATTTCTTTACCACTAGCACTACCTGGGAAGCTCCTCCAGGGGAGGGAGGCATGTAAATGTCAGGATATTCAGACCTTGCTCTTCCAAGTGTGGTCCACAGACATCAGCTGTGAAGGAACAGCTGAGGTCAGCTGGACTCTGAGCTCTGAAGGGCTTTCACTAAAACCCTGGCCTGTTCCCTTACTAGCTGTTTGGCCCTGGGTGAATCACTGAATTTTTGTCAGTCTCAGTGTCCTTACCTGTTAAAGGAGGCTATGTCTATCTGTGTCATAAAGTCATTATGAGTATAAATAACACAAAACACATAAGAAAGGATAAAGTTGTTATCACTACAGATATAGCTGAAATTAGAAAAATAGAGTATGATTTGTAAGTTTCACCATAAATTAGAAATCAAGTTGATGTGGTCAATTTTTCAAGCAAGATATTCATGACCCAACTGCCCCAAGGAAAAAGTGAAAACCACAGTAAACCAAAAGCCATTTAAAAATTGAAATAACTTCTATGGTGCTTCTCTTTCAGTGTTTTTTTGTCAATCTTTCAGCATTTCAGAATAAAAAGTCAGGGTAAAAAGAAATTTAGACAAAGGTCCTAGCTCAAGATGGTTTTCTAGCCAAATTCTAGCAAACTTGCAAGAAATGGATAATTCCATTGTAGTCACACTATTCTAGAACATAGAAAAGGATGGGACTTACCCTCATAACTTTATAACAGCAGTATAATCTTAGTACAAAGACAGGACAAAGATGGTTAGAAATGTATCCCAAGCCAATCGCCTTGACTCAAGAAAAGACCACACAAGAAAACCTATCTCCATTACACACAGGGTGCAAAACAAACAAAAAACAAACTGAACCAGGGTATCTGTAAAAGCTTGGCACCAGATCAATAATCTGTCTCGTATATTCAGTTCAGTTCATATCAGTCGCTCAGTCATGTTCAAATGAACTCTTTGCAACCCCATGGACTGCAGCAAGCCAGGCTTCCCTGTCCGTCATCTCCTGGAGCTTGCTCAAACTCATGTCCATCCAGTTAGTTATGCTATCCAAACAATTCGTCCCCTTCTCCTCCAGCCTTCAATCATTCCCACCTTCAGGGTCTTTTCCAATGAGTCAGTTTTTCCCATCAGGTGGCCAAAGTACTGGAGCTTCAGTTTCAGCATCAGTCCTTTCAATGAATATTCAGGGCTGATTTCCTTTAGGATTGACTTGTTGGATCTTCTTGAGGGACTCTCCAAGGGAATCTCAAGAGTCTTCTCCAACACCACAGTTCAAAAGCATCAATTCTTTGTCACTCAGCTTCCTTTATGGTCTAACACTTACATCCATACATGACTAATGGAAAAACCATAGCTTTGACTAGATGGACCTTTGTCGGCAAAGTAATCTCTCTCCTTTTTAATATGCTGTATAGCTTGATCATAAGTTTTCTTCCAAGGAGCACATGTCTTTTAATTTCATGGCTGCAGTCACCATCTGAAGTGATTTTGGAGCCCAAGAAAATAAAGTCTGTCACTGTTTCCATTGTTTCTCCATCTATTTGCCATGAAGCAATGGGAATGGATGCCATGATCTTCATTTTTTGAATGTTGAATTTTAAGCCAGCTTTTTCACTCTCCTCTTTCAAGAGAGGCTCTTTAGTTCTTCTTTGCTTTCTGCCATAACTGCTGCTAAGTCACTTCAGTCATGTCCGACTCTGTGCGACCCCATAGACGGCAGCCCACCAGGCCTCACCATCCCTGGGATTCTCCAGGCAAGAACACTGGAGTGGGTTGCCATTTCCTCCTCCACTGCATGAAAGTGAAAAGTGAAAGTGAAGTCGCCCAGTCATGTCCAACTCTTAGCGAACCCATGGACTGCAGCCTACCAGGCTCCTCCATCTATGGGATTTTCCAGGCAAGAATACTGGAGTGGGTTGCCATAAGGATGGTGTCAACTGCATATCTGAGGTTATTGATATTTCTCCCAGCAATCTTGATTCCAGCTTTTGCTTCATCCAGTATGGAATTTTGCATGGTGTACTCTGCATGTAAGTTAAATAAGCAGACTGACAATATACAGCCTTGACATACTCCTTGCCCAGTTTGGAACCAGTCTGTTGTTTTGTGTCTGGTTCTAACTGTTATTTCTTGACCTGCATGCAGATTTCTCAGGAGGCAGGTCAGGTGGTCTGGTATTCCCATCTCTTTCAGAATTTTCCACAGTTTGTTGCGATCCACACAGTCAAAGGTTTTGGCATAGTCAGTAAAGCAGAAATAGATGTTTTTCTGGAACTCTCTTGCTTTTTCTATGATCCAACAGATGTTGGCAATTTGATCTCTGGTTCCTCTAACTTTTCTAAATCCAACTTGAATATCTGGAAGTTCCCAGTTCATGTACGGTTGAAGCCTCACTTGGAGAATTTTGAGCAGTACTTTGCTGGTGTGTGAGATGAGTGCAATTGTGTAGTAGTTTGAACTTTCTTTGGCATTGCCTTTCTTTGAGGTTGGAATGAAAACTGACCTTTTCCAGTCCCATGGCCACTGATGAGTTTTCCAAATTTGCTGGCATATTGAATGCAGCACTTTAACTGCATCATCTTTCAGGATTTGAAATAGCTCAACTGAAATTCCATCACCTCCACTAGCTTTGTTCATAGTGATGTTTCCTAAGGCCCATTTGACTTCACATTCCAGGATGTCTGGCTCTAGGTGAGTGATCACACCATGGTGTTATCTGGGTCATGAAGATCTTCTTTGTATAGTTCTTATGTGTATTCTTGCCACCTCTTCTTAATATCTTCTGCTTCTATTAGGTCCATACTGTTTCTGTCCTTTATTGTGGCCTCCATCTTGGTATCACTAATTTCTTGAAGAGATCTCCAGTCTTTCCCATTCTATTGTTTTCCTCTATTTCTTTGCATTGATCCCTGAGGGAGCCTTTCTTATCTCTTCTTGCTGTTCTTTGGAACTTGCATTCAGATGGGTATATCTTTCCTTTTGTCTTTTGCCTTTAGCTTCTCTTCTTTTCTCGGCTATTTGTAAGGCCTCCTCAGAGGACCATTTTGCCTTTTTACATTTATTTTTCTTTCGGATGGTCTTGATAACTGCTTCCTGTACAATGTCAGGAACCTCTGTCCATAATTCTTCATGCACTGTCTATCAGATCTAATCCCTTGAATCCATTTGTCACTTTTACTGTATAATCATAAGGGATTTGATTTAGGTCATACCTGAATGGTCTAGTGGTTTTCCCTACTTTCTTCAATTTAAGTCTGAATTTGGCAATAAGGAGTTCATGATCTGAGCCACAGTCAGCTCCTGGTCTTGTTTTTGCTGACTATATAGAGCTTCTCCATCTTCGGCTGCAAAGAATAAAATCAATCTGATTTCAGTGTTGATCATCTGGTGATGTCCATGTGTAGAGTTGTCTCTTGTGTTGTTGGAAGAGGGTGTTTGCTATGACCAGTGCGTTCTCTTGGCATAACTGCTAGCCTTTGCCCTGCTTCATTTTGTACTCCAAGGCCAAATTTGCCTGTTACACCAGGTATATCTTGACTTCTTACTTTTGCATTCCAGTTCCCTATGATGAAAAGGATATCATTTTTTTTGGTGTTAGTTCTAGAAGGTCTTGTAGGTTGTCATGCTGCTGCTAAGTCGCTTCAGTCATGTCCTACTCTGTGCGACCCCAGAGACAGCAGTCCATCAGGCTCCCCCATCCCTGGGATTCTCCAGGTAAGAACACTGGAGTGAGTTGCCATTCCTTCTCCAATGCATGAAAGTGAAAATTGAAAGTGAAGTCGCTCAGTCGTGTCTGACTCTTCGTGATCCCATGGACTGCAGCCTACCAGGCTCCTCCGTCCATGGGATTTTCCAGGCAAGAGTACTGGAGTGGGTTGCCATAGAACCATTCAATTTCAGCTTCTTTGGCATTAGTGATTGGGGTATAGACTTGGATTACTGTGATATTGAATGGTTTGCCTTGGAAACGAACAGAGATCATTCTGTCATTTTTGAGATTGCATCTAAGTACTGCATTTTGGACTCTTTGTTGACTATGAGGGCTACTCCATTTCTTCTAAGGGATTCTTGCCAGCAGCGTACATGTAATGGTCATCTGAATTTTGTCTCCATCATTGTAGCAATTTCAGCTTCTTCAAAGTGTTTTAACAAAGGGAACTACTGAAATATGAAAGTAAACTAAACAACCTTGGGAAGAGGACGTAAGTCTTATAAGTTGAAAGAAAAGTCAAACGACACAAAATAACACAAACAAAAGTGAAATGTACAGTCCCCACCCCACCCCGGACATATACCCACCACCTAGAGCTCACTAATTAAACTGAAAGAGAGACCCTCTGAAGTAAGAGAGAGGATGGGAAAAGCATGAGTCAATATCCACTTTTTTCCTAACTTTTTCACAATAATGAATGAAAAGGTTCCGCTCCAATTTTATTGTTAACAAATGAACAGTGGCCAAGGTTCAGTCTCTGGTTGGAGAGCTGAGATCCCACAAGCCGCACGGTGTGGCCAAGAAACAAAACAATACCAGAAGATGAAAAGAAAAAACAAAAATGAAGAAAAAGAATTAAATGTATTCGTTAAGCACATATGGGCTTCCCTGGTGGCTCAGAGGTTAAGCACATAAAGGCAACCAGCAGAAGAACTTTAAAAATGACTATAGAAATCATGGAAATAGCAGGAAGGGAGGGGGAAAGGAGACTAAAAAAAGATCTAGATAAGTGATTCTCAATTCTGGTTGCTCATTAGAATACCTGGGGAAGATTTTTAAACCCTGATGCCTATACCACATGCCAGAGCAAATAAATCCAACTCTTGGATGGGAGCCAGACACCAGAATTTGTTAAAGCTCTGGATGGGATTCCAGCATGTGGCTAAAGTGGGAAGCACCAATTTAGAGCAAAAGATACAAGATGGAAAGGAAAGAAAACAGCAAGGAGGTATGAAGAAGAATATCACCCAAAAGTGAAAACAGAATTAATCATAAACAAGTTCTATCTTAAGTAGAAATATGATCAAATAATATATTAAAAGAAAAAGATTCACAGGCTGGGTCAAAAAAAAAAAAAAAATTAAAGCCCAAGGACCTACTAGATAGCATGGAGAACTGTACTCAATATTCTATAATAAACTAAATGAGAAAAGAATTTGAAAAAGAATAGATACAGGTATATATATAACTGAATCATTCTGCTGTATACCTGAAACTAATACAATAATGTAAATCTACTATACTCCAATATAAAATAAAACTGAAAAATCAAAGCCTAGACTTTATTTGCTGAGTGTCGAAGAACGGATGCTTTTGAACCGTGGTGTTGGAAAAGACTCTTGCGAGTCCCTTGGATAGCAAAGAGACCAAACCAGTCAGTCTTAAAGAAAATCAACCCTGAATATTCACTGGAAGGACTGATGCTGAAGCTCCAATACCTTGGCCACCTGATGCAAAGAGTCAACTCATTGCAAAGACCCTGATGCAGGGAAAGATTGAGGGCAAGAGGAGAACAAGGCAACAGAGGATTCGATGGTTAGATAGCATCACTCACTCAGTGGTCATGAGTTTGAGGAAACTGGGAAATGGGAAGCCTGGTGTGCTGCAGTCCACAGGGTCACAAAGAGTCGGACACAACTGAGCAGCTAACAACATTCTCCAATATAAAACAAAATTGAAAAATCAAAGCCTAGCATTTATTTGCAAGTCACAAGTAAGTTGCACAATGAGTTATTTAAAAGAGTATTGTACACACTGCTGTATTTAAAATGGGTAACCAAAAAGGACCTACTGTATAGCACATGGAACTCTGCTCAAAGTTATGTGGCAGCCTGGATGGGAGAGGAGTTTGAGGGAGAATGGATACATATATATGTACGGCTGAGTCCCTTTGCTGTTCACCAGAAACTATCACAACACTTAGTCAGCCATGCATGCATGCGTGCATGTGTGGTCAGTCGCTCAATCAATTATACTCCAATACAAAATAAAAAGTTTAAAAAAACAAATAAAAGAGCACTGTATTCAAAGTCGGAATATCTGAAATCTGAAACTGAAGATCTCACTTGAGGCTATGTGATGTCATGCAAGGTACCTCCTCTCTTTAAGCTTCCACTCTCTTTTTTGTTTTTTTAGCTGTTATAAGTTTATTGTGTTTTTCTACAGTTTCTTTACACTTTTATTAGTTCTTAATATAAATTTATTTATTTTAATTGGAGGCTAATTACTTTACAATATTGTATTGGTTTTGCCATACATTGACATGAACAGCTGCAAACCGAGGACGTGGCATTCTTCAGAAGAGACTGCAATCTGTTAAGAAACGAGCAAAAGTGGTCTAAACTTCAGAATACCCGGGCCTTGCATCTCAAAGTGTGGTCCACAGACCAGCTACATTGGCATCTTCGAAGAGCTTGTAAGAAATGCAGATTCTCTACTAACTCCAGACTCAAGGAATCAGAATCTATATTGTAACAAGAGCTCCCTAGTGATCTGTGTACATATTTTTTTTTTTT
>NW_011494865.1:3474178-3479335 GCF_000754665.1 Bison bison bison | reverse complement strand
TTTTTTTTTTTTTTTTTTTGCCACATGTCATGTAGGATCTTAGTTCCCCAACCAGGGATAGAACTGACGCCCCCTGCGTTGAAAGCATGGAGTCTTTACCACTAGAATGCCAGGGAAGTCCCATCTGTGTATATCTTAATGTTTGAGAAGCACCGCTCTAGATGGTTATGTGACCTTCCCTGAGTTAACTATGATTAACTCTGTAACCTTTCCAGAGTTACAAAGACAAGAGCTATTGCCTGTTCTTGCCATCTCTGTGCCTCTGTCTTGGCTCCCTCCTCTCAAAGGCCCTCCTCCCACCCTTGTCTAGCTAACCCCTCCTTGATCTTTGAGATGGAAAACACCCACATATATACCTCCCTGCTGGGTTACCTGCCTTTCCTGTGCTTCTCTCTGTCAAAATCTTCACCCGCTATAATGCATAATTTTTGGTTTATATGGCATCCCCCATAAGCTTTTTTTTTTTTTTCAAACAAACAACTTTTTATTGAAGTATGATTGGTAAACAATGTTTTCTATGGCAAAGTGATTCAGTTCTCTCTCTCTCTCTCTCTCTCTCTATATATATATATATATATTCTTTTTCAGATTTTCCCATTATAGGTTAATATAAGATATTAGCTACAGTTCCCCGTACTTTACACTAGTTTCTTATTGTTTATCTACTTTATATATACTAGTATGCTTCTGTTGACCCTAAATTTCCAATTTATCCCTCCCTGCCTTGCACTTTGGTAACCATTCGTTTGTTTCCTATGTCTGTGAGTCTATTTCTGTTTTGTAAATAAGTTCATTTGTACATTTTTTAGACTGTCTATATAAGTGATATATGATATTTGTCTCTCTCTGTCTGACTGACTTCAGTTACAATGACAGTCTCTAGGCCCATCCTTGTTGCTGAAAATGGCAACATCTCATTCTTTTTATGGTTGAGTACTATTCCATCGCGTATATATACCCCTTCTTCTTTGTCCATTCAGCTGTTGATGGACACTTAGGCTGCCTCCCTGAGTGCTGCTGTGAACACTGGGATGCATGTATCTTTTCAAATTCGAGTTTCCCTCTTTTCCAGATACAAGTCCAGAAGTGGGATCGCTGGATCATATGATAATTCTGTTTTTAGCTTCTTGAGGAACCTCCCTACTGTTCCCCATAGTGACTGCCGCAACTTAAATTCCCACCAACAGTGTAGGAAGGTTCCCTTTTCTCCACGGCCACTCTATCATTTATTATTTATAGACTTTTCAATGACATTTACTCTTAACTTTTGAAGGGCATTTCAGGAAATGCCTAGAGTGTGCAAAAGATTCTGCATAACCAGAACTTAGCACAGAGACCACCTGTATTAGTTTCCTATGGTTGCTATAATGAATCATCACAAACTTGGTGGCTTAACCAACAGAACTTCATTCTCTCACAGTCCTGAAGGCCAGAAATTTGAAACCAATGTCCAGGCAAGGCTGCTGTATGGGAGGATCTGTTCCTTGCTTCTTCCAGCTTCTGGTGGCTCCAGGACCTCTGCTCTGTGGTCCCACTGCATCCTCTGTGTGTCTCTTATAAGGACACACCACTGGATTTGGGGCTCAGGCAGGTAATCCAATATGATCTCATCTCAAGAAGCTTAAGTTTGATATTTGGCAAAACTAATACAATTATGTAAAGTTTAAAAATAAAATTAAATTAAAAAAAAAAAAGAAGCTTAAGTTTATTACAACCTCTTTTTCCAAATAAGTTCAAATTCACAGCTTTTGGGGGTCAGGGCTTGACTCTGTCTTCTTGAAGACCACCGTGGAGCCTACTGCACTATTTCATAGTAGGTATCCCCAGAAGTGTCTGCTGTGTTAATGAAGACCCATTTTACAGATGCAGAAACTGAGGCCAAGAGTGTTTAAAAACAAATCAACAACAATTGCAAAACCTTCCCCAGCACTGGGACAAACACATTTGTCTGTCTCCTGGATGTTTGTCCCTAATGTACACAAGAGCTCCCACCCATATTAAGTGAAAGGTGTTTACTGCATACACACCATCTGCCAATCATAGCGTTAGGCCTTATCCATCTGTGAAATTCCTTTGTCCAACAGCCCCAGAGGGTAGACTCTTTTTGTTATCATTTTTCGGACAGGGAAACTGAGCTTCGGTTCAGATAAGTGTGCTCAGTTGCCCAATCAAGTCCAACTCTGCAATCCTTTGGACTGTAGCCTGCCAGGCTCCTCTGTCCATGGAATTTTCTAGGAAAGACTACTGGAGTGGGTTGCCATTTCCTCAGCACGTGGACTCTTAACTGCTGCACCTCCTGAGAAGCCCAAGAAATGGGTCCAAAATCTCGGAGGTAGATTCAAACATGAGAGCCAGGATTTGAACATGTGGCTCTCTGGCTCCATTCACACACTCAGCAAATATTTACTGAATGCCCACGACGTGCCAGCAGTGACTAGGTTCAAAATGCATACTTTTCTAGACTTTAAGCACAGGTTCAAAGAACTTAGTGTCTAGCTCTTCTCCCTGTTCCACACCACCTGGCTCTCAAAGTGTCTTGGTTTCACCTTCTCAAAGCATGTTTTACCCCTAAAACTTCAGCTCCTTCCCGAGATTATCAGCAACATCATTCTTCCATCCCATAAACCACTTTGTTCTGAGCTTTCTCAGAGCTGAGGACCTTTAGAGTCAGGGACACCTTGATAAGTTCCTATGAATGAAAACACGGGGATGTGACATTATCATGTTGCCCCCTGCACACCTACACCTCAGGCTGTGTTGACTCCACGCTTGATTCCCAGCCCACCTAACAAGGATTTGCTGAGTCCCCTAGGCACCAGATGGCATGCATGTTTAAGTGAGTTGCTATTCAGTCGCTCAGTCATGTATGACTCTTTGTGACCCCATGGACTGCAGCACACCAGGCTTCCCTGTCCTTCACTATCTCCCAGAGTTTACTCAAACTCATGTCCATTGAGTCAGTGATGCCATCCAACCACCTCATCCTCTGTCACCCTCTTCTCCTCCTGCCCTCATCTTTCCCAGCATCAGGGTCTTTTCTAATGAGTTGGCTCTTTGCATCAGGTGGCCAAAGTATTGGAGGTTCAGCTTCAGCTTCAGTTCTTCCAATGTTTAAGTGAGAGGCAGATACAAAAGGTCAGATAGATTAGTAAGGTACAGTCCCAGGTTCAAGGAAGTTACAGCCCACTGGACCATTCAAGCCATGGACAATGCTACAGGCATAACCCTGATTACAAAGCAGAGTGGTGTCAAAATAAAAATTTGTCTTGGAGACCCTAGAGTATCCATGCAGGAAGTGGAATTTGAACTTGGCCTGAAAGGCTGCTTAGATTTCTACAAGCAAAGATGATGAAGGAAGTGTCTGGGTAGTAGAAGGGAAGGGTATTCTTGAGGAGGAAAATGAGAGGATTCTGTTCATAAGAATGTCAGCACTGGAAGGAATTTGCTAGAATATGGCTTGAAAACCCCAGTGCCTACAGGCAGGGTTATTGGACAGCTGGTATGAACCAGTATGATAGATTTACCAATTATTCAAGGTCAAATTTAGCCTCACTGGGCTATTACAAGCTTTTATTATTTGGTGCCTGGGGGCGTGAAGGTTGTTAAATATATTGAGTATCACCCTTGATACATGAATTAGGAAAGAAAAATGAGTGAGTGAAATAGGACAGGTGTAAAATAGCAAGACAGCAGCCAGAAATATGAATAAGTAGACAGACACATTGATGATGGTAATGACCATGATAATGATATCGGTGATAATGATGGAGGAGAAAAAGAGAAAGAAAGAAAAAGAGAAGAAGAAGGAGAGGGGAAGAGGGAGAAAGGAAAGAAAGAAAGAAGGAAGGAAAAAAGAAAGGAACAGTTAGCTGGATGGATGGGTAGATACATGGAGTTAGGCATAGTACCTAGTTACAAAGAAACATGTGGAAAGCTGCAAAGCATAGCGTCAAGTGAGGGGAAACGTAAGAGCAGAGTGAAGTGAAAAATATGAGACAATGTACATAAATAAAAACATAAAAATACTATACATTATTTACTGAAACATAGGCCTATATGTAAAAGTTAAAAGTAAACCTACTTGTAAGAGAAAGCTATGAAAATCTTAGAAAACAACATAAGAGAAAAACTTCACGGCACTGGACTTGACAATGATCTCCTAGAAATGACAGCAAAAGCTAAGGCAACAAAAGAAACTACATAAATAGATGATGTCAAAATCAAAAACTCCTGTGCATCAAATGAGATAAGCAACAGAGTGAAAAAGTAACCCATGAAACGGGAGAAACTATTTGCAGATCATACATTTGATAAGGTGTTAATGTCCAGAATCTATAAAGGACTCTGAAAAACTCAACACTAAATAAAAAAAAAAAAAAGAACAAGAAAATTCAAAAATGGGCAAAGGATTTGTACAACATTTCTCCTAAGAAGATATACAAATTACTAATGAGCACATGAAAAGAGGTTCAACATCACTAGTCATCAGCGAAATGCAAATTAAGACTCCATCTTTGGGCATCCTGGTGGCTCAGTGGTAAAGAATCTGCCTGCCAAGGCAGGAGACATGGGTTCGATCTCTAGTCCAGGAAGATTCCACATGCTGCAGTGAAACGAAGCCCTTGTACCACAATTACTGAACCTGTGCTCTAGAGCCTGGGAGTTGCAACTATTGAGCCCACTCCTTTACTAATGGAGCCCACTCCTTTACTAAATTTACCAATTACTAAAGCCTGCCCACCCTCGGAGAAGGCACTGGCGACCCACTCCAGTACTCTTGCCTGGAAACTCCCATGGACAGAGGAGCCTGGTGGGCTGCTGTCTATGGGGTCACACAGAGTCAGACACAACTGACATGACTTAGCAGCAGCAGCAAAGCCTGCTCACCCTAGAACCCATGCTCCTCATTAAGAAAAGCCCCTGCAATGAGAAGCCCACAGACTGCAATGAAGAGCAGTCCTCACCCACAGTGACTAGAGAAAAGCTAGCCCCCAATCACAATGAGTAGAGAAAAGCCTGGGCAGCAAGGAAGACCCAGCATAGCCAAAAATAAATAAATTTTAAATAACTTTTTTTTTAAATGACCCCACATTCTCATGCCCATGAAGATGGATACTATCCAAAAAAAAAAAAAAAAAAAATAGGGGGAAAAAAAAA
>NW_011494865.1:3466754-3474078 GCF_000754665.1 Bison bison bison | reverse complement strand
CTGGTAGAAATGTAAAGTGATGCAGCCACTATAGAAAACATTATGATGGTTTCTCAAAAAATTCAACAAAGAAGTATCATATGGTCCAGCAATTCCACTTCTGGGTATATGCTATCCTCCCCTACCCTCCCACCCTGCCAAAAAAAAAACATAAGACTAAAAACAAGGACTAAAAGAGTTGTTTGCACACTCATGTTCCTGGATGCATTATTCACAAGGACCAAAAGGTGGAAGAAACAAAGTGTCCATCAACAGATGGATGGATAAACACCAGTGCAATATTTATTTATGATGGAATAATCAACCTTGAAAGGAAATTCTGATGCACGGAATGAACCCTGAGGACATTATACAAAGTGAAATAAGTCAGTCCCAAAGGACAAATACTATATGCTTCCACTTATATGAGGTACCTAGGGTAGTGAATATAGAGATGTGGTAGATTCATGTTGATGTATGGCAAAACCAATACAATATTGTAAAGTAATTAACCTCCAATTAAAATAAATAAATTTATATTAAAAAAAAAAGAAATTAAAATGGTGGTTGCCAGGGGTTAGAGGGAGGGAATGGGGAATTAGAATGTAATAGGTACAGAGTTTAAGTTTTGCTACATGTAAAGAGTTCTGGAGATGAATGGCAGTGGTGATTGTGCAATTAATGCCACACTGCTAAATCTTGTTATGTAAATTCTACAATTAAAAATAAATAACTTTAACTATTTACTGTTAAAAGGTAATACATTGTAATCAACTATACTTCAATACAATAAACTTAAAAAAAATAAAGTTAAAAGGTATTAGAATTAGGTATAAAAAGAAAACACACAAAATTCATGACTATAAAGGGACATCCCTGGTGGGACAGTGGTCCCAATGCCCAAGTGGCACTGGTTCAATCCCTGGTCAGGGAACTAAGATCCCGCATGTCACATGGTGCAGCAAAAAAAAAAAAAAAACACATGACTCTAACTCCCTGATTGGAAGAGGGTGGGATATAATACTGGGAGATGGCATTAGAGAAATATTTTTTCCCTCTTTTGTGATTTTTGGTACTTTTTCTTTATTTTCTTGCGCTTCTAACTTTTTTAAAAATTGAACTACAATCGATTTACAATGTTGTGTTAATTTCTGCTGTACAGAAAAGAGATTCAGGAAAGACTAGTTTCAACATGACCCGTAACATATTGGTTCTGATGCCAAATATATATATCTATCTGAAGAAATATGACCAAAAGTCAACAATTATTCATTCTGGGTGGTGGAAAGCTGGGTAATTGTTACTTAGTTCTTTGTCCTTTTCCTCAAACTAGAAATTAGAATGAAGAAGAAAAGAATTGGGAGTTGGGGGGGAGATGTCAATATTATGACTTTGCTAATAGTCAAATCTCTGTGCTCTGGGAACAATAGTCATTTATTTCTAGGACTATTTAAACCAACACAGGTAATCTCTAAAAATTTTCCTGGTACAACTTCAGGCTTACAATAGGTACAAGGCAAATATTTGTGAAAGGAAGGAAGGGAGGAAGGAAGGAAGGAAGGAAGACAAGAAGGAGGAAGGGAGGGATGCTTGCTAGGTAGTTTAGAGCAGAGGTCTGCATTGACTGGGAATCAGATTACGTGACCACTTGACTATGGCCACAAAACACTTTTCCTCCATAAGATAGTGGCCTGTGCCTTTTTTCAGGTTCTAATATGTTCAGCCCTCCCTCCTCCCTGGGTTCCAACAACACAGCCTGAGAATGCAAACTAATGAGCCACTAATTTTCAGGACATCCTCAATTTCTTGGCTGGATCCCTGCAGCAACTGGATATTAAGCATATTAACTCTGACCTCCATGCACAGATTCCTTTGTACTGGCTGCAATAATGAACTTCTCAAGCAAGACAATTTTCCCAAGGTTTAAATGTCTATTCTTGTCCAGTGGGTGATACCCACAAGTCCTGAAGGCAGCCAGTTAATTTAGAGATGTCTTTCTAAACAAGGATGACCACACTCCACTGTGGGTGGTGGGAAGTTCAGACCAGGCAATCTCCAGGCTGGGTCAGGATGGATACTGCCTGGAAAAACACCTCTCTCTATCCTTAACCTATCCCTAACCCTATACCTAATCCAAACCCCTATCCTTAACCCTAAAAGACTGTGAGAGCCATGTTATATAAACACGTGTATGTGTTAAGTCACTTTGGTCATGTCCGACTCTTTGCAATCCCATGCACTGTAGTCCGCCAGGCTCCTCTATCCATGGGATTTCCCAGGCAAGAGTACTGAGTGGTTTGCCATTCCTTTCTCTGGGGGATTTTCCCGACCTAGGGATTGAACTCAGGTCTCCTGCATTGCAGGTGGATTCTTTACCACCTGAGCCACCAGCAACAAATCCCACTTTTGCTTAAAACAACTACAACTAAAAACCTTACAAACACGATTCTCAATGAGACGTACAATTTAGAATCAAATTTCATTTGCCCAAAACTGACCTCAGGGATTCCAATTCAGTAGGTGTGGGTATGGTCCTAAAAAAACACATTTTTATGGCAATTCTAAGGCATAACCCTCGTAAAGTCCCATAAAGTTAATATATTATAAAAAGCGTATCTTGCAAGTGACAATCCAAACCTCTTCTTTCCTTCTTCCTTCTCTCCTTCCTTCAATTAGGCAAATAGGTATTGGATATACATTGTTAGGCTTCCCTGGTGGCTCAGAGGTAAAGAATCTGGGTGCTAACGCAGGGGATGTAGGTTTGATCCCTGGAAGCCTTTCTTTTTAATGGTGTGAGCACCTGGACTAAAGGTAGCAAGACTTTTAGGTCATTTTTAGAAGACAGATGGTAAAGGACCAGAGCACTGAAGTTAGAAAGAGACCTGGTCTTGAATCTCTACTCTGTTTCTTAGCTGTGAGTCTTTAGATAAGTTTCCTAATGTCTCTGGGCTTTAATTCCTACATCTGCAAATACAAGATAAAATGGACCTCCATGGATATCAGCCGTGAAATGACAACCCACCCCCACATTCTTGCCTGGGGACAGAGGAGCCTGGCAGGCTACAGTCCATAGAGTCGCAAAGAGCTGGACACAACTGAGTGACTAATACTTTCTCTTTCTCGTCCCTTGGACAGACACAGGTTCAATTCAGGACTGGCTGAGACTGAATTCCTCAGGTGCCCACAGGATGAGCCAGGAGGCTCTGATCATAAGCTCTCTCTCCATCGCAGCTCCTCGGCTGGCTGTCTAGCCTCATTGACCTGTCACATCATCAGGAGATTAGCTCCACGTCTCCAGCAACCTTTGATTCTCACTAAACTTTCAGGTCTCTCCCCTCTGTGCTTCTGGATGCTGAAACAGACCAAGCAGTAGCAGAAACTGAAAAGGGACCATGTCTCCTCCCAGAGAAATGAAGAGCAGACACCACACACTATTCATACCCGCTACCAAGGTTCACCTTTTAGCACAACATTCATCTTTTTTGTCTCTTTCATGAAAAGCCCTTTTCAGGAGGGAAACATTGCAGCTGCTTTTACAGGACTGCACCCGTCTCCTCTGGAGAAAAAGGCGAGTTCAGACAGCTGTAGCTGTCTTTGTGTTTTCCTCTTCCTTGGGGTGGGCTGGGGCAGGAAGGGGAAGCTTGGAGGAGAGACTGGTGGGTGGAACTGCTCCAGCACATGGCAGCTCCTGAAAATCCCACTGCAGGCTGAGCGGCAGTCATGTAGAAAGTACCCAGGGTCACAAGGAAGGCTCAGGCACCTCCCTTTTGATGTGGCTGAAAGGACATTTTAACAAGGCTTAAAAGCTAAGTTGGGTTGTCCAATGGCTCAAGTAGTAAAGAGTTCACCTGCCAATGCAGGAGATTTGAAAGGTACAAGTTCGATTTCTGGGTCAGGAAGATCCCCTGGAGAAGGAAATGGCAACCCACTCCAGTATTCTTGCCTGGAGAATTCCATGGTCAGAGGAACCTGGTGGGCTACAGTCCTTGGGGTCTCAAAGAGTCGGACACAACTGAGCAGGTGTTGGATGATGGAAAAACCAAGCCATCAGTTTCTCTTTTTTTCAATATTTCATTTATTTATTTACTTATTTGGCTGCCCTTGTCTTCACTGCAGCACATGGACTTCTCTAGTTGCTGTTCATGGGCTTTCTGGTTGTGACACATGGTTTACTTGCTGTACAATATGTGGGATCTTAGTTCCCTGACAAGGGATCAAACCCACATCCCCTGCATTGGAAGGCAGATTCTTAAACTTAAACATAATCTTACTATGTGCTGGGTGCTTAGTTGCTCAGTCATGTTCGACTCTTTGTTTTTTGTTTTTTAATTTATTTAATTGGGGGCTAATTACTTTACAATATTGTGGTGGTTTTTGCCATACATTGACATGAATCAGCCATGATTGTACATGTGTCCCCCATCCTGAACTCCCCTCCCACCTCCCTCCCCATCCCATCCCTCAGGGTTGTCCCCGTGCGCCAGCTTTGAGTGCCCTGTTTCATGCATCGATGTTTGACTTCTTGGGTATGACTCTCTGATCCAACCCAGGGAGCAAATCTGTGTCTCTCGTGTTTCCTGCATTGGCAGCTGGATTCTTTATCACTGTGCCGCTTGGGAAGCCCATAAGCATACTATAGGCATCCACCAATTCCACTCCTATATAGCTACCCAAGACAAATGAAAACTTATCTCCACACAAAGATTTGCATGCAAATATTCAGAGTAGCACTACTGACACTATTCTCACACTGGAAAACACTCAGGTGTCCACTAACAGGTGAATGGAGCAGTCTCTCCATATGCTGTTGTTGTTGTTCAGTCACCCGGTCGTGTTACTCTTTGAGACCCCTTGGACTGTAGCATGCCATCTAGACCATCTGTCCCTGTCCCCCACCATCTCCTGGAGTTTGCCCACGCTGATGTCCATGGAACTGGCGATGCTATCTAACCACCTTGCGGAATATTATTCATCAATGAAAAAATGAAGTATTGATACCTGCTACAACCTGTGTGAACCTCAAAAACAGCCTGATACACAAGACCACATAATGTATGATTCCATTTGATATTAAATTTGCCAGAATAGGCTAATTCATAAAAACAGAAAATGGATTAGTAGTTGCCTGGGGCTAGGAATGGGAACAAGAATAGCATTTTACTGGGGCAATGAAAATGTTCTAAAACTGTATGGTGGTGATAGTTGTTAAGTTTACTTGGGGGAAAAAAAAAAAAACCCAGGGGCTTCCTTAGTGGCTCAGTGGTAAAGACTCCACCTGCCAATGCAGGGAACATGAGTTCGATCCCTGATCTAGGAATATCCCACGTGCCATGGAGCAACTAAGTCTGTGCGCCACACCATTGAGCCTGTGCTCCAGATCGCAGGAACCATAGCTACTGAGCCCACGTGCCACAACTACTAAGGCCCCTTGCACACCCTAGAGCCCATGCTCTGGAACAAGAGAAGCCACTGCAATGAGAAGCCCATGCACGACAACTAGAAAAACGCCCGAGAGGCAGCAAAGACAGCATGCTGCTGCTGCTAAGTACTTCAGTCGTGTCTGACTCTGTGTGACCCCATAGACGGCAGCCCACCAGGCTCCCCCGTCCCTGGGATTCTCCAGGCAAGAACACTGGAGTGGGTTGCCATTTCCTTCTCCAATGCATGAAAGTGAAAAGTGAAAGTGAAGTCACTGAGTCTTGTCTGACTCTCAGCGACCCCATGAACTGCGGCCCACCAGGCTCCTCCGTCCATGGGATTTTCCAGGCAAGAGTGCTGGAGTGGGGTGCCATTGCCTTCTCCAAAGACTTAGCATAGCCCTAAATAAATAAATAAAGCTATATTTTTTTAAATCTAAATCGTACATTTAAAATAAGTGAATGTTATGCTATGGTAAATTGCACCTCCATAAGCTTGGATTTTTTTTTTAAGTCACCAAACATTCAGTTGTATTTTTGTTCTGTTTTTTTTTTTTTTTACAAAATCTAATGATGTGTGTATGAGACACCCTGGGAGTTTTCTGCTCTCACCCCATCCCTAAGCAGGAGTCAGGGAAAGGAATGATGCCAATATGGGGCTACCCCTGAAGCCTCAAAATGAAATATGGGGGGGCTGATGCCCAAAACACTGGGTACGTTTTTTCAGTGGCTTGATTTTTAGAATCCTGAAAAGCTCATAAATATCACATGACTTTGGAATCAGGAGCGCCAGGTCAAAATGACCCCCTGAATCATGGAGTACATATCACAGCCTCGTCTGTTCCATGTCACCCAACACTTGCTGCTTAGCGCACCCAGAGAGGTCCTAGTCTATTCTCTACATGATGGTTTGGAAAGCATATTGAAAAGTTGACTCTTCCCGGGAAATCTGTTCTCCAGCCCAGGTTCATGAGAGTCTCCTGTGATATCATCAGTTGTGCTGTGAGTTGTTTCAAATCAAAAAAAAGAAAAAAGTTCATAAGTGACTTGCTTTAAAAAAAAAAAAGTTTGGATCAGAGTCAAGATTTCCCCAGTGGTAAAAGAAAGCAATCTCTCTCTCCATCAGCTTTCTAGCTCCTTCGGCTGATGTTCACTCCATTTTGTGTTACATTATGAATATTTCCCCAGAGATTAATAAGCATACCTTCCTATGCGTCTTGCTCTTAAGGTAGACTTCCTTGTCAGCTTTCCTCGCCCATCTTCTTAAATAGCACTGCCTCCTCCAACTCTCATCTGCTCATCCAAATTTATTTTCTTCTTAGCTTTGATCACCACCTGATACATTCCCTGGTGGCTCAAATAGTAAAGAATCTGCCTGCACTGCGGGAGACCTGGGCTCAAACCCTGGGTCAGGAAGATCTCCTGGAGAAGGGAATGGCTACAACTCCAGGCAGTATTCTTACCTGGAGAATTCTTGACATAGCCAAGAGCTGGACACCACTGAGCAATTGACACTTTCACTTCTTTAATGTATTACAGACTGTTGTCCCATTCGACACTCTGAGAAGTCCAGGACTCCTCCTCTTTTCTACCAGCTGAATCCAAGTACCTTGTACAATGCCTGGTCTGTGAAGTGTTAGGATACTATCAAACTATAGCTGAAAACCTCAATTCCTTGAAAAAAATAAAAACTCATATCTATAGAACCTACTACATGTAAGGCTTGTGCTATGCCATATTAGACTCTTATTCATATCCCTACTTTCCAAGCTGATTTATGATGACTCAAGATTAAAGACTATTTGCTGCTGCTGCTGCTAAGTCGCGTCAGTCGTGTCCGACTCTGTGTGACCCCATAGACGGCAGCCCACCAGGCTCCCCCGTCCCTGGGATTCTCCAGGCAAGAACACTGGAGTGGGTTGCCATTT
>NW_011494865.1:3431430-3466654 GCF_000754665.1 Bison bison bison | reverse complement strand
TGCTGCTGCTGCTGCTAAGTCGCGTCAGTCGTGTCCGACTCTGTGTGACCCCATAGACGGCAGCCCACCAGGCTCCCCCGTCCCTGGGATTCTCCAGGCAAGAACACTGGAGTGGGTTGCCATTTCCTTCTCCAATGCATGACAGTGAAAAGTGAAAGTGAAGTCGCTCAGTCATGTCTGACTCTTCGCAACCCCATGGACTATAGCCCACCAGGCTCCTCCGTCCATGGGATTTTCCAGGCAAGAGTACTGGAGTGGGATGCCTCAAAACACTGCCACTGTTCTTACTTATCCCCACTCAGGGTCCCCAAATGATCTATTTGCCTTTGGTTTCACCTGCCACCATTCATTCTCCAATGCAATGTCATGCCATTAAAAGTTCTGATGACCTGGCCCCAACCTACCTGGTCAGCATCATCTGCCAGAATTATTCCTTGACCCCAGTGTGACTCCCAAACAAGAAAGTAGTGCAGCCACAGTACCTGCATCCAACTGAACAATCTTTCACCTTGTGAATTCTGGACCCTATTACCTGTCTGCACCTTGGCTTCCCATCTAATTATTTGATCTTTGCTAAATCTGAAGTTCAACTCTGATCATTTTATAAGCATTTATTATTTCTATTCACTCCATCACTTACTGAACATTTAAATGAAAGCAAGATTTGCCATAAAACAAATGAATGAATATTACAAAGTAGAAACAGACTCACAGGTACAGAGAACAACCAGCAGTTACCAGTGGGGAGATGGATGGGAGGAGGGGCAAGAAAAGAATGGGGACTAAGAGGTACATGCTACCATGTATAAAATAAATAAGCTACAAGGACATATTACAGGGCACAGGGAATATAGTCAATATTTTATAAAAACTTTAAATGTAGTCTAATCTATAAAATATTGAATCACTGTGGTGTATATCTGAGACTAATACAGTACTGAAAGTCAGCAATACTTCAATTAAAAAAAAAGACTGGCCATTTTAAAATGCCTACTATGTGAAGCACAAATTTCTCTTGCAAGTGACAAAACATATTTAAGCTAGCTCAAGCCAGAGCAAGAAGAGAGGGAGAATTTTTTTTTTTTTTTTTTTTGGTTTATGCAACTAGAAATATGGAGGTATAACAGGACCCAGAGACTCATTATGACCAAAGTTCTCTCTTTCACCTTCCTTCTCTTGCTTCTGTTTCCTCTGGTTTGGCCTCATTCTCAGGAAATGCTTTCCCACCAGGTGGCAACAACAGCTCAGTGTTTATACGTCCCTTGGCACCCATCAACTTGGAAGGCTGAAAAGTGCTTCCTCATGATATTTCTAGCCAAAGTCCCAAGGCAGGCATGGATTGGTCCATTGAGGTCACATGACTTCCTGTGACCCAATCCATGTGATCAGAGTCATGACACTGTCCCTGGAGCTGGAGATTATAGTAAATCTCATCAAAACTGAGCTGACTGAGGATAAACAAGGTTTGGGTGCCCAAAGTAAGACAAAGCTGCCCACCATACTTAGTTCCTATCAGGCACCATATATGCATCACCTCACTAAATCACAGACCTTCTGGGTAAAGAAAGTGAGGGACTTCCCAGGTGGCTCAGTGGTAAAGAATCTGTCTACCAATGCAGGAGATGTGGGTTCCATCCCTGGGTCAGGACGATCCCCTGGGAAGGGAACGGCTACCCACCCTAATATGCCTGCCCGGGAAATCCCATGGACAGAAGGGCCTGGTGGGCTACAATCCATGGCGTTGCAAGAGTCAGGCATGACTTAGTGACTAAACAACAACATGTACCACATACACTAATGAAGAAAGTGAGACGCGGAAATGTTAAACAAGTCACCCAAAGCCACAGAGCTAGTAGGTGGAAGAAGTGAGGTCTGACTCAGGAACTTAACACATACCAAACTCACTTCTGTCCTCAGGCTCTGGGCTGGGCCCAGAAGATACAGTGATGAAATATACACAATCTGTGCACATGAGAAGCAGACGCACTAGTATACAATTATGATATGATGTGATAACATGTGGTATGATTCACACCAAAATCTGGGAGGTAATAGAACTTCGTAGCCAAGAGATCAGGCTCTTAAGTCATTGAAAACTGGATTCTAATTCCAGCTCTGCCGCCGATTTCCACATCTGCCAAAAGAGAAGAGGGGTGGGGGGAGGGCTGTAGGGATGAAGGCAAAAAAGCAGAGGCAGAGCTGTACCTGTGGAAATAGGGAGAACAGGGTATACAGAGGAAGCAAACTCTGGTGAGATGCAACAGTGAAGTGTGTGCAACCAGAAGCCAAATGATGAAGAATTTCCATGCCAATATCCAAGATGGTGTGCTCAAGTTCAGCTCCACATTTCCCTGCCTCCAAGCTCTGTATTCCGCACCAGGCAGTGCCAAGTTTTCAGTAAACCCAGGAGGAGCTGGGTAACTTGTAAGGATGAGGTTTCTCAGCCACTGGCAGCTCTCTTCAGCAGCTGAGCTTGATTCCTCCTGACAGCACAGGCACTTGCCATGACCAAAATGAAACTGACTGCTTAGAAAGTTCAGCCCCCTTTCTGTGCTCTATTTTCTCTCTCCCCAGACTCACAGCCATTCTGCTGGCACAAGCCCAGACCTTCCTCCTCCAGAATCTCCCCACAACGAGTCTAATTGGGATGCTGCGGGAAGCCCCATGGGGACAGTCTGCCCATCCTCCCTCTAAGCTTCCTTACAAGAAGCTTTGCAAAAATAGGAAGCAGGAGCCAGGAAGACCGGAAGACCTGTTGTGGTAAGCAAGGAGAAAGGAAGCTGGTGGCCTGAAATGCAGTTCAGATAGGGCCCACTTGGGACTGAATGCAGCAAGGGATAATGATAATAGTCCATCTCCTCCAGTCTAAGACACCTTCGGTCTGCAGATCAATCTGCAGATGCATGGAAGGTTCAGAAACACTTTTCAAGATAAAAGAAACTTAATCACCACTATTGATACTATGTATAAAATAGATTACTATTGAGAGCCTACTATATAGCACAGGAAACTCTACTCAATGCTTTGTAGTGACCTAAATGGGAAGGAAATTCAAAAAAGAGGGAATATATGTATACATATGGGGCTTCCCAGGTGGCTCTAGTGGTAAAGAATCCACTTGTCAATTCAAGAGACACAGGAGACACGGGTTCAATTCCTGGGTCAGGAAGATCCCCTGGAGGAGGAAATGGCAACCCACTCCAGTATGATCGTCATGAAATCTCATGGACAGGGGAGTCTCATGGGCTACAGTCCATGGGGTCGCAAAGAGCTGGACGTGACTGAGCAGGAACACACAAATACCTATACGCACAGCTGATTCACACTGGTGTGCAGTAGAAACCAATACAACATTGTATAACAACCATACTCCAATAAAAAATTTTTTTAAATACTTGTACTCAAGGTCATAGCATTTGTACTTTTATGAATATACTTCATCATTTTAAAATGTGGAATATAAAAAAGAACCACTGACAATAAAGAAACATAATTACTCTGCTAGCTGTACACTCTTACAGTCTCTTACAGTATATTTTTAAAATGTTAATAATATTAAAAACATCAGCATCAAGGAAAGACAACAATTAAAAATAACTTGCTGAGCACAGTATATAAGTTGTTCTTTTTTTACAAATTCTAATTTTGGTTGCTATATTTTCTTGACGCTAAGCATTTCTCATGTTCTAACCAATATCTATCTTCACGAAAGCCCAGGGAGGTAGTGCTTATGCCCATTTTATGGAAAAGGAAAGTGAAGCTCAATTAAATTCAGCAATGGCATAACCAGTGAGCAATGCAGTAGGAACTCAAATCAAGGTCTGTCTGAATTAGAGCCCATATATTAAAAATCAGTTTCACTGAGATATAATTTACATATCATAAAATCCAGCCATTGTAAGTATACAATTCTATGGGGGACTTTTAGTAAATCTATAATATTTCAGTCATTACCACCCTCTAACTTTAGACATTTCCAGCACCCAAGAAGATTCCTCGTGCCTACTTGCTCTTAATTCTTGCTCCCACTTCTAGCCTAAGGCAACCTGATCTACTTATTGTCTCTTTAGAGTTGCCGTCTCTGGATATTTCATAATGGAATCATACCACAACTAGCTTATATATCTGGTTTATCCCATTTAGCATAAGGTTTCTGAGGATCACTCATGTCATAACAGGTCTAGTATTTCATTCCTTTATATTGCTGAATTGTATCCCACTGCTTGGATATACCACATCTTGTATATCCATCCATTGATTGACGGACATTTGGATTGATTCCACTTTGAAGCTATTATGAATAATGCTTGCATAAATATTCATGGACTTGTCTTTGTGTAAACATATGCTTTCATTTCTCTTGGGTAGATTCCTAGCAATGAAGTTGCTACGTTGTATGGGAAGTTTATACTTTAAGTAACTTTCAGACATTTTCCAAAGCCACTGCACCATTTTACATCCCCATCCATAACCATACTGTTCACTATTAACATGCCCTACCTTGACTGAACTTCAGATATGTCTGAGCGTGTGGAGATCTGGTGAGCTAAGCCCCTTGAGACAATGAGACAATGCTTTCACATGAGTTCCTTGCAGTAGAGCACTGGTTGGGGATAAAGATGAAAGCAAGAGACTTGGATGACCAGAGAGAGACAGATGTGGGGATGGTGCAAGAACCAGGTGTGTGACCCTTGGAGCATTCTAGAGAGGGAACGAATGGAGAAACGGAAGGTCGGGTTTCATGAGATGTTTTCGTGTAAAGCCAAGCAGGATGGCTTTGGAACTCAGGTAGTAGATTCTACCTCAGAATTGGGGAGAGACTACTTCTCACGACTCTGGAAAGTTCAGAGTTGGAATCTTTGTGAACATCAGGACAGAGTCAATGGGTGGTGATTCAAGGGCACCAGCACCATGAAGCATCCTCAAGAGCTTCTTAAATCACAAATAATGACAATGAGGCCAGAGCAGAAGAAAAAAATCACGGTGGATTCTATGAAAGGAATGCAGCTAGACAAATGCAAGTACACGGTGAACCCGCCATGAGAAATCTCGACAGAGAGAATGTTTGCACGGGCAGAAGTCTGTGTGTGTGAATGATGATACCAGTCAGAAAATGTGAGCAATCTCTGCCCCTGTGACTCCATCATTCCTCAAGGCTGAGAATCCTGGGAAGACTGGGTCACACATGATGTACGAGAGGGGAGCTGATTCCCACTGAAGACTTCTTGCTTTGCAGATGTGAGAGCAATAAGCTTCCTTTCCATCAGCCAAGGCTTCTCCCACTCACACGTTCATGAGACATTAAAGATACTCCATGGCCCCAGATGTGTGATAAGTCATCCAAGAAAGATAATCACGTCCCCCTAGACATCACAGGAACTCTATAAGTCACGCTCAAAGGAGATAAATCATCAAATTCACATAGGAGAAATCTTTAAGGAGGGAGATTTCATCCTATCCCAGAGAAGCTTAAGGATGAAAAGCAGGGGGATGCGGGTCTTGGTGGGTGTCTTCCTCAATGTATGGCATGAGCTTTGAAGTCTGACACATCTGTGTTTCAATCCCAGTTCTGCCACCAACTAGTCATATGACCTTGGGTAACTTGTGCCATCTTTTTGCCTCAATTTCTTCATGTTGTAACTGAGAAAACTACCTTGCAGGCTATTGGAAGAACTAGAGATAATGCAGTCAGAGATTCACGCATAGTAGGCCTTCAAAAAAAGTAGAAATAAGAAAAGATAGGGACTTCCCTGGCAGTCCAGTGGTTAAGACTCTGTGCTTCCAATGCAAAGGGCACGGGTTCAATCCCTGGTTGGGGATTAAGATCCCACATGCCACGTGGTGCAAAAAATTAATTTCTGGATACTTAAAAAAAAATTAAAAGGGCATTGCTATATGAATAGACTATCATAAACTGTCTGTTCCATCTGCCAACTCATGGCCTGTGTCCCTTAAGAATGAAGACTGGAAGTTGACTTAACGATTTATCCTTTAAATTAAGATGACTTTGGGCCCAGGGAGAATAATAATTATTTTTCCCTGAACAGTAACTGCATTGGATGCCATATTGATTGGGGATTAGCAGGGAGAAAACAAGTCATAGAGAGTGAATTCTCCCCCAAAAGTCAAGGGGAATCAGTGGAGCATCACAGTGACAGAGAAATGGAGAAAGGGCTTGGGGAGGGGGAGTCAGGAGAGAGGACAGAAAGGGGAAAGCCAGTTACGACGTCATGGATGAAATGTCTCCCAAGGCCCAGCCGTGACCCTCACTTTATGGTGTGATCAACTTGGCCAAGAAGGCTGAACTGGGGCATCAGATGGGATGGAAGGAAAATCTCCCCTCTCTCCCTTGTCCCTAATATTTCAGAGGGGCAACAATGGCTACCATGGACTTCCTTAGAAGTCCATGAGAACCACCTGAGAACAAAGGGACCTGGAAGAGGTAAAGAAAGGATACCTCTGGGACACATAGGGCAGGTCAGAATTCTCCCAAAATAGCAGTCATTCTAATTTCCTCTGAAGGCTGCTCCAGCCTGGAGATTGAGCCACGTGCACGGAGATGCAACAACACCCTGGAGGAATCGTAACTGGTCATTTATTGGTCACGGCAGACATGAGGTTCTGAGCCCCAGGGCCAAGCATGGGACTTCATACACACAAGACTCAGCCCCAGGTGTGCTACTCAGACATGCAGCCTCAACTTCAAGAGATGCAAACCCAGAACTTCAGGGAGGAGGAGAACAGGCAGGGTATATAAATTAGCCAGGTAGACCTGGCCCAGAGTGAACGGGGAGCACACACCTCACCTGCAAGAGGGAGCCATTCTCAGCATTACCATTAATCATGCTGGAATTTGGGTCTGGTGTGGCCAGAGTTTCCCACTGTTTTCATGAGAAGCCCAAATCTGGAATTTACTCTGAAATCTTTCACTTTTCAAAAGCCAGCAGTTAAGACATTTTTTATTCTATATGCAGTTATGTTACTCAAACAAAACGCAATTGCTGGCCGGACTCCAGTCTATAATAATAACCCTAACCCTAACCTTAACGCAGTTATGTCTCTGTTTTTAAGGACTTGTATGCTACTCTTTTTCCTAGAGTGGAAACTTCAGGAGGGCAAGCATAAGCTTGTAGCCTCTCAGTCTCTGGAGTAGCCCTGAGGACAGGGTTAGACCAGGGGTAGGAGTGAGCCAAGTGAGGTTCCCTCATTGCTCTCAAGCTACACCTTCAAGTTGCATGCCTGCTAAGTCATTTCAGTCGTGTCCGACTCTTTGCAACCCCATGGACTACAGCCCATCAGGCTCCTCTGTCCATGGAATTTTCCAGGCAAGAATACTGGAGTGAGCTGCCGCACCCTTCTCCAAGGGATCTTCCCAACTCAGGGATTGAACCTGGGTTGCTTACATTTCCTGCATTGGCCAGTGGGTTCTTTACCACTGGTGCCACCTGGGAAGCCCACCTGCAAGGTATGAGAAGCAAAAAGGGGGCATTCATCTGTATTTGTGCTGGAAACTTTCTGCCGATACTCTTTGTTTTTCATGATATTTAAAAAAGACAAGTTGAATTACTAGCAAACTTACAAAAGCTGGAAGACCTGATATTAAAATCTGCTTTTCTGAGTTCTCCTGAGAAATCATCTCTGGCGCACTGAGCTCCCTTTCCTGTATTCCCAACAACCGGCTGGTGAGGATTAGCATCCATCCCTTAAAGACCACTGTTCCTTCACATCAGTCCCGCTGGCTGTTGCATCATAGGCTGACCCCTGTCAACTCCTGGGTTCTCATCACCGCCTGCAGGTGTCAAGGGAAATGGTCCAGGATGGGAGGCTCAGAGGTCCACGTGGAGACCCCAGGCTCCAAACTCCTGAATTTTCCCTGGCTCAAATATTGCAGCCAAGGAGGGAGTTATAAAGTACAAGTCCGATCATGGCCTTTCTCAGCTCATCACCACCCAGTGTTCCAGCTCACACAGGGCAAAAGGCAGAATCCTCTGAAGAAACCACAAGGTCAGAGACAACTGTCCCCCACCCCCCAGTGAGGTGCTGTTGTTCAGTTGCTCAGTCATTCTGACTCTTTGCAACCCCATGGACTGCAGCACGCCAGGCTTCCCTGTCTTTCACTATCTCCCGGAGTCTGATCAGACTCATGTCCATTGAGTCGGTGATGCCATCCAACCATCTCATCCTCTTTTGTCCCCGTGTCCTCCTGCCCTCAATCTTTCCTAGCACCAGGGTCTTTTCCAATGGGTCAGCTCTTTGCATCAGGTGGCCAAAGTATTGGAGCTTCACTTTAGCATCAGTCCTTCCAATGAATATTCAGGGTTGATTTCCTTTAGGATTGACTTCCCATTTCTCTTCCCTGTACATTCTGCTCCAGCCACGCAGACTCCTCACTGCTTTCAGGATGCACTGAGCACTCTTCTGCCTCAGGGCCTTTGCACTTGTAACCTCCTCTCCCTGGGCATTCTCCTCCCCAATACCTCACTGCTCATTCCCTCACCTCCTTCTGAAATGTCACCTTCTCAATGTTGCTGGCTCTGGCTACTGAATTTGAAGTCACAACTACATTCCCTACCAGCATGCCCTGTCACCCTCCCTGTTTTAATCTTTCTCCATTGTTCTTACCACCTCCTAATGTAATAGATCATTTTACCTATTGATTCATTGTGGCGGTGTGAGTCTTTATTGCAGCATGTGGGCTCTTCACTGCAGCACCCAGGCTTTTTCTAGTTGTGGCTCAGGGACTCCATAATTGTGGCATGAGGGCTCAGTTGCCCCATGGGATGTGGAATCTTAGCTCTCCCACCAGGGATCCGATCCATGTCCCACACATTGCAAGGCAAATTCTTAACCACTGCACCACCAGGGAAGTCCCTATAACATAAAATTTAGCTATGCATTAGGTTTATTACCTATCTCCCCTCTTCTGGAGTGTCCCATTATACTAGGGAAGTGATGTGTGTGTGTGTCAAGAGATTTTCTCTGTGTCATTACCCAGATCAGAGGTCAACACACTTTATCTGTGAAGGGCCTAATAGTAAATATGTTAGGCTTTACAGGCCATATGGTCTCTGTCACAACTTCTCAATTCTGCCATTGTAGCACCAAATCAGCCGTGGACAATACGTAAATGAATAGATGTAGATGTGTTCCAATCACGCTTTGATAGGCAGCAGCTGGATTCAGCCTGCAGGCCACAGTTTGCCAACCCTGAATCTTAGAACAATGGCTTATACACTCGAGAAATGACTAAGACTCCATCCTTCCCATGCTGGGAAAGATAGAAGGCAAAAGGAGAAGGGGGCAGCAGAGGATGAGATGGTTGGATGGCATCCCCGACTCAAAGGGCATGAATTTGAGCAAACTCTGGTAAAGTGAAGACAGGGAAGCCTGGCATGATGCAGTCCAGGGGGTCGCAAAGACCATGCTCCCAGTGCAAGGGGCCTGGATTTGATTCCAAAGAACTAGATCCCTCATGCCACAACTAAAAGAACCCGCATGCCACAGGATGATCAAAGATCCCACTCCACAACTATGACCAGGGGCCGTGAAATAAATAAAATTAGATTTTTTTAAAAAAGAAATGTTTATGGAACAAATTCAGCAGCTTTTAATGTCAGTCCCTCACACACACACAAACACACACACACATATATATATGCCATTTCCTTTTAGCTAACTACTGATCACTTACTCTTCATAGCCGCCCCACTTTGCAGGTGAAGAAATCAAAGTTTAGAGAGGCGAAGGGAGCTGTCCAACATCACAGAGCCTCAAGGAGCAGAGCCAGGCCTATCAGAGCTGGGCCACCGAGTCCGGAACCCCACTGGGAATGTTATCCAGCTCAGCATTGAGCTCCACTCCCAAGGCAGCAACTGCCCCCTGCACAGAGTGGATGGGAGCCCAGAAGTGGTCCTCAAAGAGAATCTGGACATTCTGCCCTGGGCATCCTGCAGAAAGCTGTCAATACCTTTAGGTTAATTCTGGATGTCTCATTCTCTGAGCCTCCTTCCTTCCTCACTGTGGCGTAAAAGTGTTCCCATGCTCTACACAGGGAAAAGGCTCCCCTTTCACTTGCAGAGAACAGGATTCAGAACTTCAGGGAAGTTCTAGGGATGGGTCGGCCCCCGGTGGAGGGCATGGTAACCCACTCCAGTATTCTTGCCTAGAGAATCCCATGGACGGAGGAGCCTGGCGGGCTACAGTCCATGGGGATGCAAAGAGTTGGATATGACTGGGTGATTAAAACACACGTGTATGCACACGCACACACACGGATGTCAGCACACAGAGAAAAGACCCCAAGAGGGCACAGCAAGAGGGGGCTATTTGCAAGCCAAGGAGAAAGGCCTCATAAGGAGACTAACACTGCACTCACCTTGATCTTGGACTTCCAGCCTCCAGACTTGGGAGAAAATTTCTGTTGTTTAAAGCCCCCAGTCTGCGGCACATTGGTATGGCAGCACTGGCAAACTAATACAATAACATTGGGTGGAATGGTGATTTTTCAGTTATGAGAATAAGAAAAATGGACCTGATTTATTAGAGATACAAAATGTAGCATTTGCAAGTAAATCAAGGAAAGCAAAAATTTAATAAAAGAACAAATGAAATTCTGTTAGGATTTAAAATCCTTTTTACATTAATGTTGCTATTGTGCTCAGTCGTGTTCGACTCTTTGTGACCCCACAGACTGCAGCCTACCAGGTTCCTCTGTCCATGGGATTCTCCAGGCAAGAATACTGGAGTGGGCTGCAATGCCCTCCTCCAGAGGATCTTCCCAACCCAGGGACTGAACCATCGTTTCTTGTATCTCCTGCATTGGCAGGTGGGTTCTTTACCACTAGCGCCACCTGGGAAACCCCAGTTTGTTTATACACAAGCCCAATTATCTATATATTTTATATTCCTTGAGAAAAGGAGGGGGCCACTTCAAACCTGTCATAAATGCTTAATACATCCAAAAAAATGTATATTTCAAAGTTTAAGTTCTTTGGTAGATAAATCGTTGTCTAGAATAGTCCCTTAAAAAAAAAGAAATTCAGAAAGCACAACGCAGGGCCAGCAAGTGAAAGAGAAACAGAGACTCCTTGGTTTGCTGGGGCTCCAGTGGGTTTATGGCAGCATTGAACAGCTAATTCTGAATTAGTTAAGGAAAAGGATATTGGCCATTAGTTATCAGAGCTGGCATTTATGGATGCCAATTACACACCCGGGATTCATTTGGCATCTTATACACATTGTGTCTAAATATTACAAAACAGGCAGTGAGGAAACCAAGGTTTGAAGAGATTGCCACTTGCCTGAGATCATTGTTGTTCAGTCACTAAGTTGTGTCCGACTCTTCTGTCCTTGGAGATTTTCAGGCAAGAATACTGGAGTGAGTTGACATTTCCTTCTCCAGGGGATCCTCCCAGATCATGGATCGAACTCATGTCTCCTGCTCCGGCAGGCAGATTTTTTTTTTTTTTACCACTGAACCACTAGGGAAGCCCCACCTAAGATCACACAGCTAAGTGTCACAGACAGGATTCGCTCATCTGCATCAAAATTACCCAGCTAACACCTGCAGAAGTAGGAATTCAAACTCAAGTCTGACTCGAAAGCTTTCACTACTGACACCTGAGCTGTAGTTCTCAAAATGTCAATTCTCAGGCCCCACCCCAGACCTAATAAATAGTAAACTGTAGCCATAGGCTCAGCAATGTGTGTTATCACAAGCCTTCCAAGTGACTCCGAGGCGCATTCAAGTTTGAGAACCACTGGCTAGAGTTTATTGTCAAGCAGAATAAACCTACTCACTATTTATTGAGTATTCACAAAATGCCATAGTAGGTTCAATGCCAGGGATACAGAGATGAGAAACAATATCACCAGCTTCTGCTTGTGTTAGACTGTCAACGGTTCATTGACTGAATGTTATACTCTGTCAAACTTAGCAATACAAGGCTTGTTGCTGTTCTTGTGGTTCAGTCGTTAAGTCATGTCCGACACTTTGCAACCCATGGACTGCAGCACACCAGGCTTCCCTGTCCTTCACCATCTGCCAGAGCTTGCTCAAACCCATGTCCATTGAGTCGGTGATGCCATCCAATCATCTCATCCTCTATCACCCCTCTCCCCTCCTGCCCTCAATCTTTCCCAGCATCAGGGTCTTTTCCAAAGAGTGGGCTCTTTGCATCAGGTGGCCAAAATATTGGAGCTTCAGCATCAGTCCTTCCAATGAATATTCAGGGTTGATTTACTTTAGCATTGACTGGTTTGAGCTCCTTGCAGTCCAAGGGACTCTCAAGAGTCTTCTCCAGCACCACAGTTCTAAAGCGTCAATTCTTGGGCACTCAGCTTTCTTTGTGGTTCAACTCTCACTTCCCTATGTGACTACTGCATAAACCATAGCTTTGATGATATAGACCTTTATAGGCAAAGCGATGTCTTTGTCTTTGCCTGTTAATACTCTCTCCACTATGACCCATCCATCTTGGTGGCCCTGCATGGCATGGCTCATGCTTCATTGAGCTACGCAACCCCTTCACCATGACAAGGCTGTGATCCATAAAGGGGATGCAAGGCTAGGGGTCTGTAAAATAAGGACTGCCTGGACCACAATCTTCTTCCTTGACAAATAGCAAATATTGTGCCTGAAGTCCACACGAGCTAGAACAGTCCTAAAGAGGAAGTTGGCAGCCTCTCAACACTTAAAAACCTTCCTCCCCAGAGAAGACAGCTGCAGATTCCCAAACAATTAACTGCCTTCAGCTCAAACTCCAATGTATTTGACTCCTGATTGGTAGTCATTCATTGTGTTTGGACATGGGTCCCTTGGGTACCAAAGACATAAAATCTTGATACAAAGGCAAAGTTCATATCATGTCAAGGACAGCAAAGTGTATTTCCATTAGTTCAGTGTCACAGCCCTTCTGGAGGACTGGGCAGTCCAAGATCAAGGCAACAGCAGCAAAGTAGGTGTCTGGCGAGATTCCTCTTGGTTCAAAGATGAAGCCAGCAGTCTTCTTGCTATTTCCATACATGGCAGAAGCAACAATTTGTGTTTTCATGTCCCTTCGCTGACCTAGTGAGGTCACCACATTCACATTTGGGAAATGATAATTTGCCTATTCACTCATTGCACCTTCCCCAGGTAATTAAAACATGCAGAATGGAGGTGGTCAACCAACCCAGAAACCAGACAGCAAGGCTGGCCATGCATCCTTAGCTTAGCTTGAAAGCACAAAGACAAACTGCGTATGTGTATTGTGGGCTAATGGGTCTCATCGTCCTCAACGCAGAGGGAGGAATGAAAGATGTTTCAGGCAGATGCCTGCCAGTCTCCTGAGAAACAGGTTCCAAACGCACAGTGCCAGCAAGGATAGTCACAAACAGTGTTTGCTCAGCTAATTCTCCTCTTCTTTCTCCTGGTTATCCCTGTGGCCTAGGAGGTATTAAGAAACCATTGAACCCAGCAAGTTTGTTCTCTCAAGGAGGAGGGGGAAGAATTGATGTCTGTAAAAAGAGGAAGCTGCAAGGAGAAGGACAAAATACATATTTCCTGAGCACCCACTCTGTGCCAGGCACTCCGCTAGTTGTGTATGTGTGTGCTTGCTAAGCCACTTCAGTCGTGTTCAATTCTTTGTGACCCTACAGACTGTAGACCACCAGGCACCTCTGTCCATGGGATTTTCCAGGCCAGAATACTGGAGAGGGCTGTCATGCCCTCCTCCAGGAGATCTCCTCAACCTGGGAATCAAATCCACAGCTCTTACATCTCCTGCATTAGCAGACAGGTTCTTTACCACCAGCACCTCCTGGGAAGCCCCGACTTTACAACATAGATTATCATTAACTTTTCTGACACTCTTACACAGTCAAATTAATATCTCTACTTTAGAAGAAGAGATCAGGACTCAGAGAAGTTAAGTGACTTACCCAAGGACACACAGCTAGTACAGAGCATAACTTGAATTCAATCCCAGTCGTACTTGACTACAGGGACCAGAATCTTGTCAATTACATAAGGCACTATCTCTTCATTGCACCCAAAGCAAGATCTATAAGCCAATTAGGAGAGAGGTCCAGAAAAGTCCATCTTCAGGGAATGTATATTTTGTCCCCGATATCAAATGCATAAATCTCATTTAATGGGAAATTCAGCATGTGTGGTATTGACACTGAGACAAATGGAATTAAAGTTGGCTTTCCCTCTGACTTTGAGAAAATATTCTGAGTATGTTTTTCTATTTTAGGCACAGTTACAACCCGAGCAGTCAAAGTGAATTAGTTTGGGGTACTTTTTTTTTCTTTCATTTTTGCCTAGTCATCTGTATACAAGATCTATTAAAATAATTAAATGCAAATTTGGTAATTTCTGCAACATTTAACTCAAAAATAGCAGATTTTATAAGAATGGATATATTTAGCACTCAATTGGCTCTTCGCTTACTTTTGTCTAACGCCCTATTTTAAAGTCATCTTCCAAAGAGGTGAAGTTCAGTTACATGTTTTGTCAACTGCTTCGTGCAGTTCTGAGGGGGGTGAAAATCATATCTTCTATCCTTCTCCCAAATCAGAGGACCACATCTGGGGAATTCATCACATTTTGCCTTTTCTCCTTTCCTGTGACAATGACAATCTTTTCTTTCCCAGAATCCCTTCTGCTGGCGCTTTGGCAAAGGACAAAGAGAGAACGGAAAAGTACTGAGAAGCGGAGACCTGGGCAGCGTCCTTGAAACGGGAGATGGGAGACACAGGAATAGGCCTTCTCCTGATGGGGTATTCCTTTATGGGGTGTGGTCTGAAGCTGGGCAGAGTCCAGCTGCAGAAAAGGCAGACGAGGGAGGAGGCAGACAGAGGGGGAAAGTGAGCCACACCTATTTAAATCCTTGGTGCTCCTCTCCTCTGCCAGAGGAGTGAGCATCTGAGTCAGCGACAGTCTCATCTGAGCTAGTTTGTCCTGGCAACTCTCTCTCTCTGTGCTGTGCTAAGTAACTTCAGTCATGTCCGACTCTTTGTGACCCCATGGACTGTGGCCCACCAGGCTCCTCTGTCCATGGGATTCTCCAGGCAAGAATACTGGAGTGGGTTGCCATGCCCTCCTCCAGGGGACCTTTCCAACCTAGGGGTCAAATCCACAACTCCTGTGGCTCCTACATTAAAGGTGAACTCAATTGCTGAGCCACCTGGAAGACCCCCATCCCTCTCTCTGTCTCTCTCTCTGTCTCTCTGTCTCTCTCTCTCTCTCTCTCTCTCTGTGTATATATATATATATATCCCATTGTACCATGTTGCATATAGAGAGAGGCTTGTCACTGTGAAAATGCAAAGAGATACAAAGGCTGCAGGCAGGGAAGGTCAAGGAAGAAAAATACCCAACTCCTGAGGAAATTCTCCAAGCCCACCTGAGTACCCAGAAGAAAAATGCAGGGCTGAATTGGAGCAACAGCTCCCCAAAGGGAAACAGGGTTTCCCCAGAGGCCTGACTTTCTCTGATTTATAATCTGTCTGTTCCCTCTGTGCCCCATATGCATACTTCATAACTTGGATTTTAATAGTTCTTCACTCTTTTTGATCCTTACCTAAAAACTGATGACAGCTAATATGGACTCCCTCCTAAGTGGACCCTTCCCGTCCCAATTACTCCGTTGTATCCAGAAACAGTCACGACCCATCGCCTTCCTGCTAACATTTATTGTAACTTTTATTACCAACTTGCCATTTTATGTATGATTCAGGAAATCTTGTCAAAAGTCCTGTAAGACAAGCCTTATCAACATGCCGACTTTCCAGATGAACAAACAGAGGCTCAGAGACAGAAAGCAACTGGACCAAGATCCTACAGCTAGTGGCAGAGTCAGGCTTTCTGAAACCCTTTGTTACAGTGAAAGACAGAATCCTCAGTAGAAGTTCCTCCTGATCATCTTGTTACCTGAGGTTGAAGTCAGGTCCAAGGCCAAGTCCAGAGAAAGAAGGATCCAGCTCCCTAAAGCCGTCTGCCCCATCTTCTCCTCTCCCTCCAACTCTGCTGCAGATCCAAGACTCTATGTCCCGAGAAAAATCTCAAGGTGACCCCCCTTACCATCCCAGCTTCAGTATTTCCACAAATGGGCTTTGGTGTCCAAAAGAGCTAGGTTCATGTTCCCACCTGTGTGTGTGTGTTCAGTCGCTCAGTCACGTCCAGCTCCTTGCAGCTGCGTGGACTGTAGCCCGCCAGGCTCCTCTGTCCATGGGATTCTCCAGCCAAGAATACTGGAGCGGGTTGCCATTTCCTACTCCAGGGGATCTTCCCAACCCAGGCATCAAACCCACATCTCTCGTATCTTCTGCGTTGGCAGGCAGATTCTTTACCACTAGCGCCACCTGGGGAGCCCCATACCCACCTCTAGTGCTCACAATAATAATTCATTGTCTCTTCAAGCCTGGTTCTTAGAAAAAATGAAAACCTCCTTATAATGTCTGAAAATCAACCTCTCTCTACTCAACACAGTCACTGGTTTCCCTCCAGAGGATAAGCTCACTGGTCTCTTTCTTGTGTCTGTGCTTAGTCGCTCAGCATGTCCAACTCTTTGTGACCCCATGGACTGTAGCCCGCCAGGCTCCTCTGTCCATGGGGATTCTCCAGCCAAGAATACTGGAGTGGGTTTAGAATACTGGAGTGGGTTTTCACGCCCTCCTCCAGGGGATCTTCCTAACCCAGGAAGCAAACCCAGGTCTCCTGCATTGCGGGACAATTCTTTACCATCTGAGCCACCAGGGAAACCCAAGAATACTTGAGTGGGTAGCCTATCCCTTCTTCAGGGGAACTTCCCAACCCAGGAATCGAACCAGGATCCCCTGCATTGCAGGCGGATTCTTTACCAGCTGAGCTACACAGGAAGCCCAGTCGCTGCCTTAGCAGGCCCGTTTTTCTTAGTCCTGAAACACAAAGTATCCTAAGTTTCATTCCAATGGCACTGCGTTTGCCTGGGACAACACAACTCGAGCATCCTTTGACTCTACTCTTGACACCTTCTGATTCATCAGCACCAATTTTTCACTCTGGATAATTTCTTTCAATCTCTTCCTCTCTCTGAAGCTATGTCTAATTGTTTATGAAATCAAGTATTAAAAAAAAAAAAACTTTTTTGGCTGCACTGCATGGCATGTGGGATCTTAGTCCCCTGACCAGGCATTGAACCCACGCCAAACCTGCACTGTAAGTGAGGAGTCCTAACCACTGGACTGCCAGGGAAATCCACAAGCATTTCATTTCAGTGAGGATATTCTTGATTACTGTTTATTTTAGTTGGCCTTAAAATTTTTTTTCTCTCTTTTTTTACAATATCCTGTGCTTTCATGATTGTTTTTCATCCTTCTGTTATTTGATCATTTTCAACAAACTGATTTTATAATCTCTTACAGATGGTTCAACAGTCTCAAGTTCCTGAGATGTTATTTCTTAACTTTCCTTTATGTAAACTATCTAATGATGTGGCTTATAATTTTTTAATGATGAGCTCCTCATCAACAGAGGTTCTTTATTCTGTGAAAGTTCTGTGCGCCAAGGGATGCAGAAGTTACCATACAAAGGGGTCTTACTCTCCAGGTGTTTCCTTGGCCCCAGATGAATTTATACCTTAATTTCTCATGTTAAAATTTCTAGGAACCTCCCTAGTGATCCGGGGAAACTAAGATCCCACATGCCACACAGTGCCACTAAAAAGTGAAAAAAAAAAAATCTACTTCAGGTGGGTACACCCATACATAACACAGATCTAACCTTTCACTTTTTCACTGGATATTTTCTTTTCTCAGGGCTTCCCGGATGGCTCAGTGATAAAGAACCCGCCTGCCAGTGCAGGAGATGCTGGTTTGATCCCTGATTCAGGAAGATCCCCTGGAGAAGGAAATGGCAACCCACTCCAGGATTCTTGCCTGGGCAATTCCATGGACAGAGGAACCTGGTGGGCTATAGTCCATGGGATGGAAAAGAGTCGGACACTTTTGTAGCGACTAAACATTTCCTTTTCTCAACCTTCAACCCTGGGTGGACAACAACCCTCCCTGAACATGTGGATAGAATTTCTCCACCCTTTTAATAAAGGAAGCTGCATTCTAGCCTTAAGTAGAGATGTCAGTAGTTACTATAAATTATATTCATTAATAATTGCTGTTCAATTGCTATGCCCTGTCCGACTCTCTGCAACCCCATGGACGGCAGCACACCAGGATTCCCTATCTTTCACTGTCTCCCAGAGTTTGCTCATGTCCATTGAGTCATGAGTGATGGTATCCAACCACACAACAGTAATAATATATTCATATTATATATATACATATATATGTTTCTCTTTCCAATAATTCTACCTTGTGTGAAGAAGGGAGAGGGCTATGCCAGTTGAGTCTGCCATATTGCTAAGTATACTCCCTCATGCCATAACTTCCAGAATGATACTTCTAAAACACAAATTGTATTCTGTTACCCTGCACACGCACACACACACGGACACACACCCTCAACCCTCATACCTGCTGTGTTTACCTTCTGCCCTGTCCTCCTCTTGACTCAAGAGTCAATTTCCACCCTCATCTCTCAACACACCCATTCCCACCCTACCCTCCAGCCACCTCACCTTCCTCAAATGAACAGGGTCTCAAGCAGACCACTCCACCTTGGAAATCATACACAAGCTGTTCCTTCTTTCTGGAATGTTCTTCCATCCTCTTTCTCAAACCCCGCCCACCCAATTCCTAATTTCTCTCCATTCTTTCAATCTCCTTCTGATCACTCCCACAGAGAGAAGCTTTCTAACCCCAAACCAGGTCAGGACACTTGCTTACGGGTTCACACAGTACCCTAGATATCTTCAGAGCAGTTACCAAAATTGTCATTTTTATCACACAAAGAGTAGTTTAACTTTTGTCTTTGCCACTGGACTGTAGCTTCCAGAAGAAAGACTGGATGGTGCATGGCCACAACCCCCACTGTCCAGCACAATAAATATTTGTTAAATAAATGTGAGCGCCCAGGCACCAGCTCTCTGTCACCCTGCCTATCGTGAACCTGAGCTCACCGTGTTTCCCGCGAGCCTCATCCAAAGCAAGGGCACCATTGTCTGGGAGGCTTATTCACCACGTGACCAAAATTTGCTTCTAAGCAGCAGGAGGGGGTCACTGAGTTCATGGAGACATAGTTCCACCAAGCAACCGCCTCTCCCCTAGCTGCCTGTTTTCAGAGACGTAGCAGAAAGAGCTTGCTGGGTTTGAAGAAGGATGCTTGGGCAAGTTCAGTCTTGGGTCTGTCCCCCTCTCTGTGTGAATCTGGGCTACTTGATTTTTTTCTGGGCCTCGGTTCCCTTGTTTTTATTTTTATTTTTTTTATTTATTTATTTATTTTTAATTAATTTTATTCTATTCTCAAACTTTACATAATTGTATTAGTTCTGCCAAACATCAAAATGAATCCACCACGGGTATACATGTGTTCCCCATCCTGAACCCCCTTCCCTCCTCCCTCCCCACACCATCCCCTTGTTTTTAAAATAAAGGGGTTGGTCCAGATCATCTTTTTGAAAAAAAAAGGTTCGGCTTTTTGGAGAAAACTGATAGCAGGAATAAGCTCATGGTAAGAGGCAAGCAGTTTCCATCTCTAATCCTCCTGCAACACCTGCTGGCACTGGGGACCTCAGCTCTGTTCTTCAGTTCCTGGGTTGATAAGCTGGAGCTACTCACAAACCCAGTCTCCCTCCCCCTTGGTCGCCAGTTTGTATCCAGCATGGTGGAGTCGATGCCATCAATTCCCTTCACCATGGTGGGCACATCCCTGACTAGTGAACAGACTGCTAGTGACTCACAGCCACCCTCATCACTGGAGAACTGGCTGCCACTGAATGGAAGTTGCCTCACCAATGAGGTTCCATCCCCTGGGCCTTGGAGCAGCCTGAATGGCCCAGTAGCACAGAAAGCCAGACCCCTTGCCTTAGAGTGAGACCAGCTCTGAGATGCGGTGGAGGCCCAGTGTTCTCCACGGGATCAGCCCATAGGCCAGCTGAGACCAACGCTTCTGAGCTCCTCTCCCTGAACCATTCACTTTCCTCGAGGCCACCCTTCTCTGGAATGTTGTTGTTTAGTCATTTAGTCATGTCTAACTCTTTGCAATCCCATAGACTGTCGTCCGCCAGGCTCCTCTGTCCACGGGATTCTCCAGGCAAGAATACTGCAGTGGGTTGCCATTTCCTTCTCCAGGGGATCTTCCCAACCCAGGGATTGAACCTGCATCTTTTGCACTGGCAGTGGATTCTCTACCGCTGAGCCACCAGGGAAGCCCACCCTTCTCTGGAAAGCAGTCTTCAATAGGTCTCTTGCACAAGAGTCCCTATTTGAATCCAACTTAAGATGCAAATGCAGGCACTATTGCTTGTCATCATCCCATGTAATGCCTAGAAAAATCCTCAGAATAACCCATGTATGTGACCACTGTGGGCTTCCCGGATGGCCCTAGTGGTAAAGAACCCACCAATGAGAAAGAGAGACTCCAAGGACTCGACTAAGAGGTATTTAAAGAGATGTTCTGTCTTCTCTGAATGGTGTGGGTTGAATGGTGGAAAGTCTGCAGCTGCTGCAGCTGTTTCTAGACCAGGAGCAAAGAGCATGGAGCTACTGATGACCCACGAAAAGATGCCTGAGGATGAAGCTATTACCATGAAGACACAAAAGGAGAGGGCTGTACACTGCTAGATCAAGCCTCACCCGAATTGAGCAGTGTCTGGATTTCCCTGTTGCTGTAGTCAATAAGTTGCACAAATCATTTCAGCCAGAGTGACTTGTGTTTCCTTTCTGTATACAGTGCAAAAACTCTTAAGTGACACATATCTATTCTGTGTGTTCTCGAGGGAGTTAAACACTTCCGGTTAATACTGCACTTCGGCTTCACAGCATTCACCCATACAAAATTCCCTGTCCTTTTTTCTCTCCCTTGGGATTTTCTGTTGCTTTTGTCATTGTTGTTGCCTTGGCGATTACCTAAAGAGTCGGCCGTGACTCCCAAGTGTGGCAAAATACTGAAGAGATATTGAGTGCGAACTGTTTCTATTCACAATGTCAATTTTGAATCTACATTTGGGGCAATAAATTGGGTCATCCCCCTTCCCCATTCCCCAGTCCAGTTGATCAGTGGAGGCCATCTCAAGTGCTGGGCTGAGAAATATTCTGAAACCCAGTCCTACCTAGACAAAATGTTGTGGTTACCTGGTGGGTGGGGGGTGTCGCAGAATTAGGGGCAGAAGGGACACTAACTGATCACCTCGGAACAAAACCATACCTTGAAGGTCTGGTCTGACTTCCCTTGCAGCCAGCCCTTCCTCATGTTCTGCCTTTCCTTGCAGCCAGAAAGCCCTTCCTCATGTTCTGCCTAAATAATTCATATTGCAATTTCAGCCCAGCCTTCCTTCTTCACAGCAGCTGTGAGGACCAGCTTGTCAGCCTCATCTGACCCTGTTACATTCATGATAAAGGGTGCTATAAAGTTGTCTTTCCCATCTCTTCTTCTTCCCTGTGGTAAGTGACCCCACCCCACTGCTTCGGGTCTAAATCCAGATGAGGTACTCTGCACAGAAAAATGATTGCAAAGCCCAGATTGCTAAGAGACTCCATCTCTGGGGACCACATTTTCTATCCTTTCTTGGGTACAGAGAAGGCTCCCTGAATTAAATCAAATGGGACTAGGATCATGTAGTCTCATCCTAGTCCTCCAGAATCTAGTGACTCCCTTCTCTGACAGCGTCTCTATTTCATGTTTCCAGTGAGAGTCAATCCATGACTGAAGTTGGCCATCAGCCAACCACTGCAAAGCATTGATTGTAATTCCGGTAAATGACAACCAAAGAAAAGGAGGTCCCATTCAGGCAAATACATCATGTTCTTGTTCCTGTCCTTCTTTTAGGAAATCTCCTCTCCCTCAGTGTCTAGGGTCTCAATGAAACTGTAAATCACTGTGCCTCACCTTGTCCTAGCCAGGGAGCATATATACAAGCCAAGCAAGATTGACAGGACTCTAACTGGGAATTCAGCCCTCAAACGCAGCAAAACAAGATGGAGATAAAGATTGGAGCTGCTCAAATGCTGGAGTCTACAGAAGTTGGTTCTGCTGCCCTGCTTCCTTAATACCTGGAGCCTCTGGTTGCTGACTCCCTACCCTTCCCTTACTCTTATCCATTCTGTATGTTCTATTGTTCTCCCTTCTCTTATACTAGCCAAGGTTGGTTTCTATTGCTTGCATCAACGGATACTAATGTGTACTGTTAACACTCCAAGAAGGTGTCTCCCAGATTTTTTAAACCTTAATTATATATTTTTTAAAAACAACCATTTCACACTTGTGCTGGCATAAGAGTCTGAGGCTGGAAGTCAATGGAAAAGAGTTTCTCTGTATCAACCGAATAATGTCATGACAACAGAATTTTTGTCAAGCAACCAGACTACTCTGAAATTAGTTTTGTGACACTGACCTAATGCCTTATTAAAATTAGGGAAATCGAGGGGAATGCAGATGCCATCAAAATGAATGAACATTGTCAGAAGAAGATGGATTTTCCTGGAAAAATGAATTGTTTGGGGGGCATTGTGACTGTCATAAGTGTCCTCCTCTTGTTAAAGTAGTTTTGCAAAAAAAAAAAAAAAAAAACTTGAGTGTAATTTACTAATTGTACAGTGGAATGGACTTTATGCTATCATTTTTAACTGCCTGCCTTTTTCTCTGTGTTACTTTAGTTCCTCATCCTAGAATGTTGGCAACAATAACAACAAACTGACAATATGTGATAGATAGCACTAGGGACTTTATCTTGAATTACCTGAATTCTTCCTCATAAGACCCCACGAGATAGGATCTATCATCAAACATGCTTTTTAGATGAGAAAGTCAAAGTTTTTTGAGAATTAATTCCAAGTGTGCAAAGATTGTAAGGTATACAGTCTGGAATCCACACTCTGTATTCCCAACTAACATATCATTGCATTTATTAAGGTCTTCTATGTGCCAGGGGCTGTAGGAGGCATTTCAGAGGTCCTGTGTTACATTTAACAGGCTTCCTAGGTGGTGCTGATCGTAAAGAACCTGCCTGCCAAGAGACTCAAGAGATGTGGGTTCAATCCCTGAGTCAGGAAGATCCCCTGGAGAAGAGCAAGGCAACCCACTCCCTGGAGAATCCCCTGGACAGAGGAGCCTGGCGGGCTACAGTCCATAGGTTCACAAAGAGTTGGACTGATTAAAGCAACTTAGCACACATGCATGTCACATTTCATCCTCCCCACAATCTTCCGCGGTAGGTTTTTTTAATCCCCATTTTACAGAAGAGGAAGCTGAGGTTCAGAGATATTAAGAAACTTTGCACAATGTCAAGATTCAGCTAGATTCAAACCACAGCTGTCTGGCTGCTGCAGAACCTAACTCTAACCACTCTCTTGCTTCCTCCAGAGGAAGTCAGACATGCCCTTCCTCTTTATTCTCCTAATTAGTTTCAAAGCTATTTTTGAGGAGTTTGAGCATCACCACTCCACAACCTCCAGTGTCTAGTACTAGGTTTCTCACCCTTTAGAATCTCCATCAAGTTTCTGCAGGATTAAAAGGGTTGATGGATAATCTGTCAAACACTTAGAACAGTGCCTGACACCCAGTAAATGCTAGATACACATTTGCTATTTCTCTTTTTATCATTATCATTACTTAAGAGAATCAAACAAGCACCTGTTTTCATTCCAACCATTTCTGTGTTCATTACCATCATTATGGTTGTATTCAAAAGAGCAGATCCCCTGAGATTTCTTTTGCTTAGGCTTCTTTTCATCTTCTTTGGCTTCTTTTTACTTGTTTTTGCTGCATTTTTATGACTGTAGTATAACTTGTGTGTCCTTACAAGTAATAAGGCTGGTATGTCAACACCCAGCTCTCCCACCTTCAAAAGTTTCTTACTGAGTACATGCCTTTGGCCAGCCTAGGAGGACCTATGACTTCTCAGTTGGGCAGAGAAAGAACAGTAGCAGCCTTTGGGGCTATTTCCCCATCCCCTATTCCTCACACATAGAAATGGGGACTCTGGGGTCATTTTATGTAACACAAACCCTGCTTACTTCCTGGACACTCCTGATTGGACCAGACATGATCATCTGATCCAAGTTGAGCCAATCAGAGTCTTTTTCCTGAAAACTTGAAACTGATGGTTAGAGTTCGCTTGGTCTGGATTTGTATTTGAAGTAAGAGGTCAAGTAAATGTGGGGATCAAGATTTCAGTTTTGAGGAGATCATTTTTTTGCCATGTAGAGAAAGGAAGCTGGTCTGGAGAAAAGGAATAAAAGGATAAAAAGGAGAGGGACAAGCAGAAAGAGGGAGATGAAGGTAATCACTAAGCAAACCTGAAGTCAGGAGCTATTCCTGCAGAGAAAGGAAGAATAATGGCTTTGGTCCTGAGGCATTTCCAATTCCTGGTCCTGGTCGCTCAGGAAGCTAGGCTGGACTTCTGCCCTCGGAGTCTATGAGTATCTGTGGATCTTTCCAGCAAATAGCTCCTCTGCTTTATGTAGTTTGAGTGGGTTTCTGCTGCTTCCTTCAGAACCCAGTGGTAACCAAGGTAAACTGTCATTGTCACTAAGAGCTAATGAATGCTCCTGAGATTTTAAAATTTTTATATTATATTGGAGTATAGTTGATTTACAAGGTTTTGTTAGCTTCAGCTGGACCTCAAAGTGATCCAGTTATACATACACATGTGCGTGTGTGCTACGTATGTCACTCAGTCATGTCCAGCTCTTTGCGACCCCATGGACTGTAGCCCCCCAGGCTTCTCTGTCCATGGGATTCCCCAGGCAAGAACACTGAAGTGGGTAGCCATGCTATCCTCCAGGGGATCTTCCTGACCCAGGGACTGAACCTGCATCTCTTACGTCTCCTGCATTGGTAGGCGGGTTCTTTACTACTCAGGCTACCTGGGAAGCCTATACCTATACATACATCCATTCTTCTTCAGAGTCTTTTCCAAAGAAGACACACAGATGGCTCTTGTGATTTGAATGCAATGGAAAGGACACTAAAATTGATTTTTTCATGAGTTCAACAGGTATTTACTGAAAGGCTACTACCTGCCGGGCACCATAACAGGCACTGGGGATACAATGCCAAACACATTACAGAAAAACTATTAATCTACAGAGATGACGATCCAGCTGATTCTTGGAAAAGAATGGAGGGGAAATAAGGAAATCAGTGTTCTCAAGACGCTCTTGCTAAGGCCGCATAATGAAGCCTCAAGAAGCCCATCCAGTAACTTACTGATCGAGCTTCCCAGGTGGTGCTGGTGGGAATGAAGCCACCTGCCAGTGCAGGAGATGTAAGTGATGCTGGTTCGATTCCTAGGTCTGGAAGATCCCCTGGAGGAGGGCATGGCAAACCACTCCAGTATTCTTGCCTGGGAAATCCCATGGACAGAAGAACCTGGCGGGCTACAGTCCATAGGGTCACAAAGAGTCAGACATGACTGAAGTGACTTAGCATTCAACTTACTGCTTGACTTTAAAACCAAGTGGACAAACCTCTGTGTTGATCCACACCACTAAAATAGCAGAGGCGTGTGTGTTTGTGTTTGGAAGAGGAATTGACTAGGCAGTGATGAGGTGAATGAATTGTATCATATATAACTTTATACTCTGATGACTCATACAGAGATACTCAGATTTGGGATGTTCGCAGAGGCAGAGCAGCATCTTAGGAAAAACACAGGATCCATAGTTTGACCCCTAGTTCTCAACAGGAGATAGTTTTGTCCCCACAAGGATGATTGACAACATCTGGAGATATCTTGGCTGTCGTAACTGGAAAGGATATGCTACACTGTACAGGACAAACCCCCCCCCCAACAGAAAATTATTCAGCCTCAAATATCAACCGTATTGAGGTTAAGAAATGCTGAGTTAGATAAATCCTGGTTCTGCCTCACCAGCTGTGTGACCTTTGGCAGGCTGCTTTTTCCTTGGGTTTTATTTCATCCTTTGCAAAATAGGAAGCTATAATATCTCTCATATAGGCTTCCCCGATGGCTCAGCAGGTAAAGAATCCTCCTGCAATGCAGGAGACACAGGAGATATGGGTTTGACCCCTGGGTCAGAAAGATGCCCTGGAGAAGGAAATGGCAACCCACTCCAGTATTCTTGCCTGGAGAATTCCATGGACAAAGGAGCCTGGCAGGCTACAGTCCATGGGGTCGCAAAGAGTCAGATATGACTGAGCACATAAGCTCATTAGGGGCTATGGGCTCTGGATTGGTGATTTTCTGAGGGTTAATTAAGATAATACATGTGAAGAGGCTGCATTAAGAGGACAACCAAGGCTACCAATAGATACTATGAACTGAATGAGCTCAGCTGTTCTAGAAATCTCCAGGGTGAGTTTTCAGAACCAAAAGAATCCCTTGGGATCCCATCAGAAAGATGCCCTGGAGAAGGAAATGGCAACCCACTCCAGTATTCTTGCCTGGAGAATTCCATGGACAGGATTTTGGTACCTGTTGCTGCTGCTGCTGCTGCTGCTGCTGCTGGGTCGCTTCGGTCGTGTCCGACTCTGTGCGACCCCATAGACAGCAGCCCACCAGGCTTCCCTGTCCTTGGGATTCTCCAGGCAGGAACACTGGAGTGGTTGCCATTTCCTTCTCCAGTGTGTGGAAGTGATTTTAATTTAAAAAAAAAAAAAAAAAAAGAATTCCATGGACAAAGGAGCCTGGCGGGCTACAGTCCATGGGGTCACAAAGAGTCGGACATGGCTGAGCACATAAGCTCATTATGGGCTCTGGATTGGTGATTTTCTGAGGGTTAATTAAGATAATACACGTGAAGAGGCTGCATAAAGAGGACAACCAAGGCTACCAACAGATACTATGAACTGAATGAGCTCAGCTGTTCTAGAAATCTCCAGGGTGAGTTTTCAGAACCAAAAGAATCCCTTGGGGATCCCAGAGACTTAGCTGATGGTTTTCCCAGTCCAGCCTGGCTCGTCTCCCCATCTTCCTGTCTCTTATAGGCAGCAGACACAACAGAGCACCTTGGATTCAAAAGATCTTCCTAAGTGTTCAAACCATGAGGATGGGCTCCAGATCCCTTCACTTTAGGACCTAGAGGACCAAGCAAGAATCTCTAGCCAGCCAGGCCCTCTGTCTCCTAGGGGGCTGATGCCAGATGCTAGAGATCAGAGAATGGTGAATAATGGAGACTTCTTGGGTATATAATTATGCTGACTTCATTACACCATTAAAGCAGATGATTAGGAAATTTCCACCCCCCTACCCAGCTTCCTTGGTGGTCCTGTCCCCCAGATGTGAACCAGGGAGTCGAGCCTCATGCTTCTTGGCTTTGACATCTTCTCATCCAGGCCCGGATGCTTCAGGCATTGAGCCTGAGTCACTTACAGTATAGGGCAGATATAAGGTCCCAGATGAATGTTAACCAGGTTCACTTTCTTCCCCTGCTGAACACAGAGAAGCATAAATAAAGCTAGCAATAAAAGCAATAGTGAGAATGATAATAATAAAAGTAAGTTCTACTAGTGAACTTCTGGTTGCCACGGGGGAAGAATGAGGGGAAGAGATAACTAGGGAGTTTGGGATCGACATGTCAGTCGTGTCCAACTCTTCGCAACCCCGTGGACTGCAGCATGCCATGCTTCCCTGTCCATCACCAACTCCCAGAGCTTGCTCAAACTCATGTCCATCGAGTTGGTGATGCCATGCAACCATCTCATCCTCTGTCACTGCCTTCTTCTCCTTCCTTCAATCTTTCCCAGCATCAGGGTCTTTTCAAATGAGTCAGTTCTTCGCATCAGGTGGCCAAAGTATCAGGGCTTCAGCTTCAGCATCAGTCCTTCCAATGAATATTCAGGACTGATTTCCTTTAGGATTGACTGGTTGGAGTCCAAGGGACTCTTAAGAATCTTCTCCAACACCACAGTTCAAAAGCATCAATTCTTCGGTGTTCAGCTTTCTTTATAGTCCGACTCTCACATCCATACATGACCACTGGAAAAACCACAGCTTTGACTAGACAGACCTGTGTTGGCAAAATAATGTCTCTGCTTTTTAATATGCTGTCTAGGTTGGTCCTAGCTTTTCTTCCAAGGAGCAAGTGTCTTTTAATTTCATGGCTGCAGTCACCATCTGCAGTGATTTTGGAGCCCCCCCAAAATAAAATCTGTCACTGTTTCCATTGCTTCCCCATCTGTTTGTCATGAAGTGATGAGACCCGATCATTGTGACTTGTGCACACTGGTATATTTAAAATGGATAAGCAACAAGGTCCCACTGGATATCCCAGGGAACTCTGCCCAATGTTACATGGCAGCCAGGATGGGAGGGGAGTTCAGGGGAGAATGGATCCACGTATATGTATGGCTGAGTCCCTTTGCTGTCCACCTGAAACTATGACAACATTGTTAATCAGCTATACTCCAATATAAAATAAAAGGTTAAAAAAAAAGTTCTCCTGCAAATGTAGAAAGCTGGCTAAAGAAGGATGTGTCTTGTTTGACTGGCATGGCCAGGCAGGGAAGAAGAGACAAGAGGTTTTTACTCACAAAGTAACACTCTTCAAGGCTAAACACTCTCAGTTTTTAGTGTGCATAAAAGTAACCATAGAAACTTGCTTTAAAAACATAAAAACGTCTGGTCTGGGTTTGGGCGAACAAGGGATGGGCCTCTGTACCTACACCCTTGGAGAAGTACTGCTCTGAGCCAGGGGGCTTTCAACTTTAATGTGCACCAGAGTCCTCTAGAGGGTTTTGTGTTCGTTTCCTGTGGCTGCCATAAAAGTGACCACAAACTGAGTGGTTTAAAACAGAAATGTGTCCAGAGAAATCATACAGATGGCCAACAGGCACAGGAAAAGATGCTCAACATCACTAATTATTAGAGAAATGCCAATCAAAACTACAACGAGATACCACTTCATACCGATCGAAATGGCCATCATCCAAAAAAAAAAAAAAAAACTACAAATAATAAATGCTGGAAAGGGTGTGGAGAAAGGAAACCCCTGTCCACCGTTGATGGGAATGTAAATCGGTACAGTCACTATGGAGAACTATATGTGAGTGAAGTGAAGTCGCTGGGTCATGTCCGACTCTTTGTGACGCCGTGGACAGCAGCCTACCAGGCTCCGGGCCCATGGGGTTTTCCAGGCAAGAGTACTGGAGTGGGGTGCCATTTTTGGAGGTTCCTTAAAAAAACAAAAATAGATTTGCCATATGATCCAGCGATCTCATTTCTGGCATAGTATCTGGGAAAGATGGAAACACTAATTTGAAAAGATACATGCACAGAATGTTCATGTGCTTAGTCACTCAGTTGTGTCCGACTCTGCGACCCCATGGACCATAGCCCGCCAGGCTCCTCTGTCCATGGGATTCTCCAAGCAATCCATGGGATTCTCCACGCCCTCCTCCAGGGGATCTTCCCACCCAGGGATCAAACCCAGGTCTCTCACATTGCAGGCAGATTCTTTACCATCAGAGCCACCAGGGCAGCCCATCTAATGTTCACAGCAGCTCTGTTTACAACAGCCAAGATGTGGAAACAACCCAAATGTCTATCCACAGATGACTGGATAAGGATGTGGGGTATACAGTGGAATACTACTCGGCCATAAAGAAGAATGAAATAGTGCCTTTAGAGGAACATGGATGGACTAGAGATTATTATTCTGAGTGAAGTCTGAGAAAGACAAATATATGATATCACTTATATGAGGAATGTTAAAAATGATGCAAATGAGCATTATTCTGATCTCTGCCTCTGTCTCCACATGCATGCACCTGTGTGTGTTGTTTCCTCCTTTCTCCTCTTACAATGACACTTGTCATTGGATTTAGAGCTCACCTTAATTCAGGGTGAGTTCATCTCACAATTCCTACTTTCATGACATCCACAAAGACTTTTTTCCAAATAAGATCACATTCACAAGTTCCAGTTGGACATACCTTTGGGCAGGAGGGGGCATCAATCAATAGAGATTGCTGGGCCCCTTCCCCAGAATTTGCATGTCTAACAAGTTTCCAGGTGATGCTGATGCTTCTGATCCAGGAAACACACATTGAGGACCATTGCCTTCAGAAAAAACTCCGTATCCGAGTGACTCGCTGTTCTGATATTTAACAAGTGTCAGTTGTCTACACTTAAAAGAGAGAATAAAGATGGCAGAGACTCTTGCCCCCATCTTTCACCCTTGCCTGCCTCATCAGTCCCTGTCCTGCTTTCCCAGTGACCCCAAATTAATCTTCAGGAAGCAGCAAGGCCTACTGTACAAAAAAAGTGGGAATGGGAGGAGCTTTGAGCTTAGCCAGACCTGTCTCTGCATCTTGCCAAACTATGAGTCTGGACGAACCATTTCCTCTCTCGAAGCCTTAGTTGTCTCCACTCTAAAATGGGAATAAGAATCTTGCCCAGCCCAGGGGCTTCCCTGGTCATCTAGTGGTTAAGAATCTGCCTGTCAATTCGGGGGACATGGGTTCAGCCCTTGATCCAGGAACATCCCACGTTCCCGTGAAGAAACTAAGCCCACAAGGTGCAGCTACTGAGCCCAAGCACTACAACTACTGAAATGCATTTGCCTAGAGCCTGTGCTCCACAACAAAGAGCAGCTCCCACTCACTGCAGCTGGAGAAAGCCCGCGTGCAGCAGTGAAGACCCAGCGCAATCAAAAATATAAAATAAATAAATAAATCTCAAAAAAAAAAAAGGACTCTTACCTGGTCCAATCCTAGTTCTTAAAATGCTGAATGGGCCATATGTGTAGATGTAGCTATTGCTACAGCTAAAGATGTCAGCAAGCCAGCAGTCCTGATAAATGGCCTGCCTGCTGATGTGTGACGGGCACAGGGTAGCAGGAAGGACCACGGGTCTAATTCTGTGAAAAGATAACTCGAGCAAAGTGTGTCTTTGGCCCTCACTTCCTCTCCTAGCCCCACAGAGGCCCAAGTTCCTCCCCTTCCACCAAGCTACTACCAAGCCACATAACCAGTATTGATGAGGCCAGGTAATCAGCTGGGTTGTTGCCCACCTCCAAGGATGAGCCTCGTTAGCTTTGATGTGGCTGGCTTACCAGCCTTAGTCCCAGCTCTCTTTCCAGCCACCGCTTTGCAACACCACTGAAGCGGCTTTGAGACTTTGAGGACACTGGGGAGACAGCCTGGGCAAACCAGCTGCCTGCTAGGAGACTGACGGGCACTCAGGCCTTCAGAAGGAACTGAGCTGGAACCAGGGACGAGGTATCATCTAATCTCCTGGGACTACAGAGAAGTCGGGCTCTCTGATCGGCATCCCTGCACTGGTAAAGCAGTGAGGAAGCGGATTGGATTCAGGAGGTGTGCTGGTGTCAGAAAGGTCTGGGTTCCCACCAGGGCTGCCTGGCTAGCTAGCTGGGCACACTCCAGCAATGCCCCCACCTCTGGAGCCTCGAGTATTCCATCTGCAAAGTGGAGGTAATAGGAGAAACTGCCTTGTAGGGTGCTGGGAGGATACAATGAAATAATCCACATTTAAGTGTTTGGAAAGGTGCTTACCCAGGATAAAGTACTCAAAAGTACCCTGATGGCTGATTCCTCTCCCTTATGTGGCGTGAAAAGCATAGGAGCAGAATCACAGGTTCACAAGACCCCAATGGGATGTAATACCTAGGACCTATGTCACTCTTTTCTTTAAATACACATAACATAAAACATACCATTTAACTCTAAGTGTACAGCTTTGTAGTATTAAGTATTTCACATTGTTGTACAACCATCACCACCATTGATCTCTAGAATACCATAGTGTTCTTAAAAGATAAAAAGGCTAGGATTTCCCTGGTTTAAGACTCCAAGCTCACAGTGCAGGGGGCCAGGGTTTGACCCCTGGTCAGGGAACTAGATTCTGCATGCCACAGCTAAAGATCCTACACGCGGCAAAGAAGATCCCAAACGCCACATCTAAGACTCGGCACAGCCCCAAAAATTTTAAAAAAAAAATGATGACAAAGTGGGTGTCATACGCTAGTTCCTGAGACCTACAGGGCTCCACAAACTGGCTGGCTGGTTACTCCAGAGAGAGAGGAACCAGATCAAAGCATGGGGGCGGGGTGGGCAGGAAGGTTCTTGAAAAGCACCTCACTCCCCTGCCTCCATGAACCCAGAACCCAGATCCTTCTAGCCCATCTCTAGAATCCCCAGGGAAGGTGGCGATGCAGACTTTTTAATGACAAGACACATTTGGGTTTACATCTCAGCTCTGCATATACCTGCCATACAGTCTTAACCATGTTACTTCTCTCTCCCTCTCCTAATCCGTAGAACGGGGAGAAACACCACCTACTTCACAGGTTCGCTAATGAGTTTATATATATATATATATAGAGAGAGAGAGAGAGAGAGAGAGAGATTGGGGTTGACATATACATGCTACTATGTATAAAATAGATAACAATGAGAACCTGCTGTGCAGCACAGGGAACCCTACTCGGTGCTCTGCGGTGACCTAAATGGGAAGGAAATCCAAAAACAAAGAGAGGATATAGATACATGTGTGGCTGATTCACTTCGCTACACAGCAGAAACTAACAGAACTGTGGAAAGCAACTGTAATCCAATAAAAAAAATTTTTTAAGAGTTTACCAAACAGTGGCTGATAAGTAGGGGAGAACTATTACCAATATGGACCACCCTGCTCCTCCAAGCTGCTTGTGTGCCTTTTTGTAAATCTGTTCAAGTGGCCTCATTCTGCGACTCAGAGTCTTCATTAGGACAAGAATCCCCTCCCCAGCTTGGGAGCCCTGCTCACCATGGCACACTTTGATTCCTTTCATGTTCCAGAGAATATCCCTCCCCCAAAAGGGACCAAGGACAAGACTCGCCCCCCAAATCTGCCCACCAACCCAGAGTCGGGCCCCAGCCCGGCCAATCACATGTGCTCACCCTGCAGTGGTTGCCTAGGTAACCAGCACTCCTGTGCCAGCCCAGAGAGACTGGGTGCTGGATGAGGGGGCGCCGAGGAGGGGCACAGAGATAGACCCGGGGGTGGCAGCCTGACAGCAGGAGGGTCAGTGACAGAGGGGGACAGAGGACAAGGACAGTCATGGAGACAAAGTGACACAGGCAGGGACGGAGGGGGAGGAAATGGAGAAGGGTGGAAGGGGAGGAGGAAGAGGATTCCCTCTCTTCTTTGGCTGTTTTCATATGTCTATACACGTATATACACACAGACACACCTGCACACATAAAATCAAAATACACATGTGTACAAAATACACACACACTCCCCTAGAACCCTTTCTCATTCGCAAGTCGCAGGGAAAGTCGGGCTTCCTAAAGGCCCAGCTGCAGTATTTGTCGGCATTTGCGAAGCTTATCAAAGCCTTGGATCACAACCAGTTTATTTACTGAGCTCCTGGGATAGGATGGAAGGAGTGCCTGGGAAGAGACACTCCTGCTCTCCGGCTAAACGCAAACACACTTCCACCTGTCACACAACGTTTGGCACTTTGAAGGGACCGTCTGCAAGGTCCCTTAGTGACAGAGAGAGGGAGAATGAGCGTGTGTGTGTGTGTGTGCATGTGTGCACATGCATTCACACCCCTTTGAAGAATGTTTTTCTTTTCAGGTCCACAAAACAACAGGAAAGTGATGAAAAAAATACCACCATGTATACAGCATCTCCTCTGGACCAGGCACCACTTACGCCATCAGTCTCATTACCACAACAGTGATGGCTGCTAGCCCATTTCATGGAGGAGGAAAACTGAGTCACAAGGATGTGAAGAGTGCTGTCCAAGCATCCAAACTATGAATGGAGACACTGAGGCACAGGAAGGTGAAGAGCGCCATCCGAGGGCTAACCCCTGTCAGTCAGGGACCCAGGATTCAAGCCCAAGGAGCTGGATCTCAGAGCCTGGGAGCTGAATTACTCAGTTATTCAGCCCTCAGGATAACGGCCCCAGCCTGGAACTGATGGACAGAGACTGCATAGCTAGTTAATGCTGGTGCCAGGGCACTTGACAAGGAACATCTAAAGTGAGCTCTGAAGGGTGAGGAGGAATCAATGAAAGGAAGGAAGGCGGGGTGCAAGGTGGGAGTGTGAGCGGGTAAGAAGGGCGTGAAGCCCTATTACAAAGCCTGGGTGCAGCTGGTGTGGCCACAGGTGCCAGTGGAGACGGGCAGGCAGAGGAAGCCCAGGTAAGGCAGAGCCTCAGCTGGAATAGACTTCAGACTCTACCCGGAAGACAATGCCAAGTCACTGAAGACTTTTTTCTTTAGGAGAGGCATCACGTGATCAGATTTGCCTCTTAGATAGAACACACTGGTTTCCACCAAGACAATAGACTAAAGGAGGTAAGCCCTGCTGGAGAGGCATAGAATCTCATCTGATTCTTCCCAGAGCAGCAGAAGAGGAAACCAATGCAGAGAGGAGGAGCCATTTGCTCCAGACTCACACATCTGGAAAGTCGTGGAATCCAGATTCCAGCTTGAATTCAGCCATGTCCAGAGCCCAGCTCTGCGGGACCTGCACAAGCCCTGCCCGCCTGGGTGTTATTTACAGGCTCATTCTACTCTCAGCCAAGAGGCTGGAAGAGATTCTGCTATGGCCTTCTCCTTCACTGGGACTAGATTCTATACTCATCACTGAATTGGAAATAAGTGTAAGCACCCACTCTGTCCCTTCTGGGTGGTTTTTTTTTTTTTTTAATTTATCTATTTTTAATTGAAGGATAATTGCTTTACAATATTGTGTTGGTTTCTGCCATGCACCAACATGAATCAGCCATAAGTATACATATGTCCCCTCTCTCTTGAACCTCCCTCCCACCTCCCACCCCATCCCACCTCTTCGGGGTGTTTTGACATCAAAAGTATAATTTTATATGTAGCATCACTACCCTTGTCTGTGAAGGCCTTATCAGATCAGATCAGTCACTCAGCCATGTCTGACTCTTTGCTACCCCATGAATCGCAGCACACCAGGCCTCCCTGTCCATCACCAACTCCCAGAGTTCACCCAAACTCATGTCCATCGAGTCGGTGATGCCATCCAGCCATCTCATCCTCTGGAGTCCCCTTCTCCTCCTGCCTCCAATCCCTCCCAGCATCAGAGTCTTTCCCAATTAGTCAACTCTTCACATGAGGTGGCCAAAGTACTGGAGTTTCAGCTTTAGCATCAGTCCTTCCAAAGAACATCCAGGACTGATCTCCTTCAGAATGGAC
>NW_011494865.1:3411890-3431165 GCF_000754665.1 Bison bison bison | reverse complement strand
TCTTTTAATTTCATGGCTGCAATCACCATCTGCAGTGATTTTGGAGCCCAAAAAAATAAAGTCTGACACTGTTTCCACTGTTTCCCCATCTATTTCCCATGAAGTGATGGGACCACATGCCATGATCTTAGTTTTCTGAATGTTGAGCTTTAAGCCAACTTTTTCACTCTCCTCTTTCACTTTCATCAAAAGGCTTTTTAGTTCTTCTTCACTTACTGCCATAAGGGTGGTATCATCTGCATATGTGAGGTTATTGATATTTCTCCCGGCAATCTTGATTCCAGCTTGTGCTTCCTCCAGCCCAGCATTTCTCATGAGGTACTCTGCATAGAAGTTAAATAAGCAGGGTGACAATATATAGCCTTGACATACTCATTTTTCCTATTTGGAACCAGTCTGTTGTTCCATGTCCAGTTCTAACTGTTGCTTCCTGACCTGCATATAGGTTTCTCAAGAGGCTGGTCAGGTGGTCTGGTAGTCCCATCTCTTTCAGAATTTTCCACAGTTTATTGTGATCCACACAGTCAAAGGCTTTGACATAGTCAATAAAGCAGAAATAGATGCCTTTCTGGAACTCTCTTGCTTTTTCCATGATCCAGTGGATGTTGGCAATTTGATTTCTGGTTCCTCTGCCTTTTCTAAAACCAGCTTGAACATCTGGAAGTTCACGGTTCACGTATTGCTGAAGCCTGGCTTGGAGAATTTTGAGCATTACTTTACTAGTGTGTGAGATGAATGCAATTGTGTGGTAGTTTTGTGTGAGCATTGTGTGAGCATTCTTTGGCATTGCCTTTCTTTGGGATTGGAATGAAAACTGACCTTTTCCAGTCCTGTGGCCACTGCTGAGTTTTCCAAATTTGCTGGCATATTGAGTGCAGCACTTTCACAGCATCATCTTCCAGGCCTTATAGATACTAGCTATTTCTTCCTATTTGAACATTTAGCCTAAGACTCAAAGCAATTAAAGCTTGAGGGATGGGAGATGAATTGAGACAGTAGCATTAACATATATACACTACCATGTGTAAAACAGATAGCTAGTGGGAAGGTGCTGTATAGCACAAGGAGCTCAGCTCAGTGCTCTTTGATGACCTAGAGGGGAGGGTGGTCCCAGAGGGAGGGGATACAGGTATACATACTGCTGATTCACTTTGTGGTACAGCAGAAACTAACTCAACATTGTAAAGCAATTATACTGCAACTAAAAAATAATGAAAGAAATACACATGAAGAAAAACATCAACAAAAAAATACCTCTACACACATAGATGTGGCTCAATGGTAAAGAATCTACCCACCAATGCAGGAGACACAGGAGATGTGGGTTTGATCCTTGGATCAGGAAGATCCCCTGGAGGAGGAAATCGCAACCTATTCCAGTATTCTTGCCTGGGAAATCACATGGACAGAAGAGCCTGGCAGGCTACACACCATAGGGTCTAAAAAGAGTGACTGAGCATGCACACACACATAGGCACAGATACACAGAGGGACAAAATGCTCAAACAAACAAAATGAAAGAGACAGAAGAGGAACCTTCTCCAAATTCCAAGTCCAGCCTGTCATCTGAAAGCAAACACTTAGAACAAGGCTTCGAGAGCCTCTATGAATAAAGACCCTGAATTCAGATATAACAATGCATCCCTTTGCTAAAGAATCTTCCATAGGTCTGGAGAACAATATAAATACATCTGCTAAATGTAACTTATCACAGAGGCCCTGTTTTGGGTTCTCTGGGTTGACAATCATTATAAAAACAATAGCATGTGTTTACTGCACCCTTACTATGCGCCAGGCAGGGTGGAAGGTCCTTTACCTTCATTCTTTTAATTCTCAACACGTCCTTATGAAGCAGACATGATTAATATTCCCATTTTACAGACAAGGAATGTGAGGCTCATGGAAGTGAAGTGACCTTACCACATTAACCAATCCATTATTGGTTATTAAACAATCCATTATTAAACAATTATTAAACAATCCATTCAACACATACATTAATTGAGTGCCTACCATGTACCAGGCACACTTCAGGATAACAGGGTTACTCCACTGAACACCAATAAACAACCACAAAAAAATGGTTCTCAGGGAACTTATAGCTTAGAGAAAACAGGCTTAAAACAAAGAAATATGCAAAACATAAATAAGCATGATGATGGTGATTAATAAGTGCTATACGGAAAAAAAAGAGAACAGTTTAAGGTGATATTATATATGTCAGGATCCATTAAGTTATGCTGCAGTAACAAACAAGCCCTAAGTCTCAGTGGCTGGTCCAGCTCTCATTCACACCCCATGTGAAATGCAGGCAAGAGGAGGGATATGTTTACTCTCGCCCCTTGGGGACCGTGATGGAGGCTTCCTCTCAGCATGTTCCATCTCCACGGACAGGGGACAAGGACACGGAAAATCACACACTGGCCCTTAAAGCCTCACCCGAGAAGTGACACCCGTCACTTCTATTCATGTTTCATTGGCTAAATCAAGTCATAGAGCCACTCTGAACTTGTATTAAAATAGAAGGAAAAGAGTGATCCTACCTTGTCCCTGGGAGACAGGGAAACAGGATAGTGATCAGCCCTCCTCAGTGAGGGACAGAGTCTAATAGAGGGGGCTGCTTTGAGTAGACAGATCAGAGAAGCCCCTTTGGGTAGCAGGTTGCGGGACTGGAATTTAAACCCTGGCCTTTCACAAGCCCACACCTTTTCATGAGGCCAGGCTACTAGGATGAATTATCAACAGACCCTGGCACAAAAGACTGTTCACGCACCACGGGTACACAAGATTGAGCTGTGGCAGTCAGGGCATTGTCAAGGTCTAGTTCAGAGTGATGAAAGGCTTGCCAAGTCATCCTGACAAGCAGAGATTCTGGGAGCTCCAGACAACACTCACTGCTTCTGCCTTTCTTGCAGAATTCAAAGGACTTAACACCTTGGTTCTGAAACTTATTTTCCTTTCTCTGTTCCTTTCTACAGAAGAGCCACGGTGTGGAAAAACATGGCAAGCCTTCTAACCTTCTTCCATAGCAACAGAATTGTCAAAGTAGGCAAAGAACAGTAAAAGCATTTAAAAAGAGAAAAAAAATCTCACCCGAGAGCTAGAAATGAGTAAAAGGCCACTTGGATGCCTTAAGTTACCATTTTTACATTAGGTGCCTGAATAAACGTGTCTTTTCCATGTGAACAGTGTCAGTTTCAGTTGGAACCCTGGATGCAGTTTTGACCTTGAACTCTGTCCTCTTCTCTCCCCAAATTTCTTGTTTATATGTACATCCAGCTGACCCTAAGGATGAGCTGGTATCCTGACTGGGGTCCAACCAGCATGATGGAGAGAAGAGAGAGAAAGAGGAAGAAAAAAAGGGAAGAGAGAAGAGGAGGGGAGAGAGAGGCTGAGGAAGGGATAGAGAGGGAGAGAAGACCAGTACCAATAATGTGTGCTCATTGTCAAGGATGCAGAGGACCAGAGGAAGCGCACAAAGAAGCGAGGCACAGGTGTGACTGGCATCCTTGTTAAATGAGGTCCATGGCCTAGGAAACCCAGGGGAGACAAAGGAGCGATCTCTTAGGCTAAGGCCAGACTGATCCCATTAAGGCAAGGAGACTAAGCCTTGCCTGATGTCTATTTCTCACCATCCTCCTGAGAGGCGGGCTTTGTCCCCATCGAGCAGATGAAGATGCAGAGGTCAAGGGCGGATGGAGTACGTGGTCCATCAGGTCTGAGCTCAAACATCACACCTTGGTGAGACTGCCCCTCTCCTGGGTACCTCCTCCCCATCGCCCTCCCCCTTGGCCCTGGTTACTTTCTACCCCATCACAGCTCACTCAATCCTTTGTTCTCTTGTTTTTCGCCTGCCATCACAATGGGAAGACAAGAAGGGCAAGCTTCCTAACTGTAAGGACCTGTCTCTGTTCATTTCCTGCTGAAACTTCAGCATCTGCAGAAGTGCCCAGGACATAGTAGGTGCTCAACAAATACCTGTCAACTAAATGAGTGGTGGCACTAGTGGTAAAGAACCCGCCTGCCAAGGCAGGTAGATGTAAGAGACACGGGTTCAATCCCTGGGTTGGGAAGATCCCTGGAGAAGGGCATGGCAACCCACTCCAGTATTCTTGCCTGAAGAGCCCCATGCACAGAGGAGCCTGGAGGGATACAGTCCATAGGGCCGCACAGAGTCGGACACGATGGAAGGGACTTAGCACATACACACGAGTGACAGTGACCTGCCATGACACCTCTTTGAGTCTCAGCTCTCAGCAGCAGAAATTGACAGTTAAAAGGTAAAATACAGAAAATGGGGCAACAGTGAAGGCTTGGATCCAGACAGAGGTGCAGGAAAGCCAATCAGAGCCTGCCTCAGCCAGGAAGCCTCAAGAGCGCTGGGCAGGGCTGGCAGGCAGGAGGGGTCAGAGACACAGGCCGAGCCAAGCTCAGAAATGGGTGGGGGCTGTCCAAAAAGTGGTGCTGGGGAAACACCTGCATTTTCCTGATACCAGAATGCTCCGGGCTTGACTTTTCAGGGTCACGGTCAGCACACCCGCTCTCCGAGTTGGAGCATTTGCACTGGCCTTGGCTTCAGGCTCCCACTGTCCACATCTCTGTCATAGTCTCTACCACCTCTGTGCCCCTGATGAGAAGCCACCACCCATCCCTGCTGGAAAGTGGCAAGAAGTAAATAAAAATGCCCAATACATAAAAATAAGCTGCTTTCCCAGTGTAAAGACAGGAGAGGATGCTGAAGGATCCTGGCACGCATTCTGCATCATTGTCTCATGGATGCACCATAAGGAATCACTGAGATAGAAGCTGATGTGGTCCTCACTGTACAGATGAGGAAACGGAGGCTCTAACAGGAATGGTGAGGTGTTTTGAACACTTTGTAAATGAAAGGTACTGTCCTAAGCACTTGACATGAACTTTTTTTTCCCTCAGTTAAGGCTACAACCAACACTGAGACACGTGCTTTTCTGAAACCCATTTTACAGATAGGGAAACTAAGGCACCGTGAGACACTAAGGCACTGAGAGTCCCTCCACCAGTAAGCCGTGGGTCTGGAAGCACAGCAAGTGTGTCTGGCTCGTGAAACTGTCAGTCTCTCCCGAAGAAGCCAGGACTAGGGAACTTCCCTGGTGGCCCAGTGGTTAAGACTCCACACTGCCAAAGCAGGGGGCATAGGTTCCATCCCTGGCTGGGGAACTAAGGCCCCACAGGCCTCACGGTGCAGCCAAAAGAAAAAAGAAACCAAGACTAAGGTGAAAGCAAGTGAGCCCGTCTCCTTGCATGTAAAATATAAGAGGTGGGCACCAAAAAACTGAGTCATCAAGATAAATAATATTTTAATGCAATAATTTTAAAAGTTAATTCAAAAAAATCTGTGACGAAACTGTGTTAACATTTAAAATAAAGACAGAGTTGGTAACTGTGTTGTGCCAAGCCAAATTAGAGACTGTGGTTAAGAAATAAGCAGTAATACCCTTTTCAATCTTGTCCAGGAAACTCCTAAGCAATCAATTGATGTCAGGGGCTCAGGTATGATAACTCATATCCTCAAATAATAAAAATCCTAGTACTTTTCACAGCACTTGAGCAAACATTCTGCAAATGAAGCCTAAGTAAAACCATTCGAGGTGCTTCAGACCTAAATTGGAATCTTTATTTTTCAGCTGTGGCAGCTGGGACACAGAGAGGTTAGGTAACTTGCTCTGGGTCACAGAGCCTTGCCACAGTTCTCACTCTGTGTCACAGAACTTCCAGGGCCAAAACAAATCACCATCTTTGCCCACGAGATTTCTCTCAACACCGCGCTATGGAGTTAGTTAATCACTCCAGTTAGGGCTGCCGATTCAGCAAATAAAAAGACAAGATGCCCAGTTAAATTTGAAATCCAGGTAAACAAAAATAAATCAATTTTAGTATAGATCCCATGCAATATGTGGGACCTACTTACACTAAGAGTTGTCTGTGGCTTATTTGAAATTTGACTTTATCTGGGCACACCGTTTTTTATTTAGCAACCCTAGCTGCAACAGATTTGGGGCAACAAGAATCATCAGATAATAAAAACAATCACTTAACTGGACACTTAGCTGCCATCCTTTCCCACTCCTTCTCCACCTGAACTCTAGCCCCATTTTCCTTCCCTTCCTTCCTCAGTTGTATGGAGCTCTTTCCATCCTGAAGGACCTTACATGGATCCTCCTGTTTGGGCTTCCCTGGTGGCTCAGACTGTAAAGAATCCACCTGTAATGCAGGAGACATGGGTTCAGTCCCTGGGTCAGGAATCAGCCCTGCAGAAGGGAATGGCTACCCACTCCAGTATTCTTGCCTGGAGAATCCTATGGACAGAGGAGGCTGGCGGGCTACAGTCCATGGGGTGGCAAAGAGTCAGATAGGACTGAGCGACTCTTTCAACTTTCCACTATTCAATGGCTCCATCTTTTCTGTCCTTTGAGTCTTGGCTTAAATGCTCCATTCTTGCAGAAATCTTCCCATCACCTCATGTCTCACTCTCTCTGCCTCTTGTTTGTTTCCTTTACAGGAGAAATCACACCTTGCAACTGTTTATGTTTTGGCCTATTACTTAGTTTGAGATTGCCTCTTCCCAAAGGATTGCAAGCTCCAAAGGGCAGCTTGATCCTTCCAGTCTCCCACCAGCACTGAGCCCAGTGCCCAGCACATAGTAAGTGCTCGACAAATGTACCAAGTCAACACAACCAAACCATTAGGCATTCCCAGTCCAGCAGCATCTCATCTGTCCCCAGAGAATCGTCCAAAGTGACCGCACATTCATGCTCCCCTTAAAGCAGGCAGTGCATAAATCCGCCCAGATCAAAGGCTTTGCCTGCATCTGACAGTCTTAGACCTTGAACCTCACCAACCTTCAGGTTACTTCCCTTAACAACAATAGCAACCCCCAAAAATGTATTATATAACTCTAGATGGGGGAAGAGTCATCAGAAATATTTCCTTGCCTGGCATCATCCTGTTATTATTTTGACATCTGTGTAGGCTGTAGAACGATTCTTTTAACGCTGTGTGTGAGGCGTATTTATGTCTCTGGCTGGAGCGCAGAGCATATGCAAAGGCTTCGGAAGCCTGTTCTAGTGCGTCTTGCTTGTAGCTGTAGCAGGTCCCGTGCGGACGGCCTGAAAGAGCATCCCTGCTGTTTACTATGTTTAAGGAGATAAGTTTCCAAGTGGCAGGGGAATAACCAAACCCTGCTTCTCCTACCTGCCAGTTCCATTGGTCTCAATGGAGATGAGAGCGCTGGGAAGCAAAGGTTCCTGCCCCCTATCCCACGCACCTTGACTTGAAGGGACACCATCTGATTCAAGTAACAGTGGCAGCGGGTGCTATGGACTGGGAGTGCTGTTATGCCCAGCGCTACTATAGACTGCCTCCAGGCATTATTCCTTCCAGTCTTTACCATCACCCTCTATGATCAGCTTTGGGCTTCTCAGGTGGCGCGGTGGTAAAGCATCTGTCTGCCAGTGCAGGAGACATGGGTTTGATCCCTGGATCAGGAAGATCCCCTGGAGGAGGAAATGGCAATTCACTCCAGTATTTTTGCCTGGAGAATCCTATGGACAGAGGAGCCAGGTGGGCTACAGTCCATGTGGTTGCAAAAGAGTCAGACATGACTGAGCATCTGAGCACACGTACACACCACACACTTTATGATCAGCTGCACCCTCCACACTTCTCAGAGAAGAAAACCGGGGCCCAGAGAGAGGTTAAAAAAACTGTCTTGTGATGAATGGCTAAAGAAAATGTGGTACATATACAAGATGGAACACTACTCAGTCATAAAAAAGAATGAAACAAAGTCATTTGCAGCAACATGGACGGACCTAGAGATTATTATAATAAGTGAAGTAAATCAGACAAGGATAAATATCATACAACATCACTTATATGTGGAATCTAGACTATGACGCAAATGAACTTACCTGCATAACAGAAACAGACTCACAAATATAGAGAACAGACTTCTGGTTGCCAAGGCGGAAGTAGGCAGGGGAGGGATGGATTGGGAGTTTGATATTAGAAGGTGCAAATGATTATATATAGAATGGATAAACAAGGCCGTACTGTATACACAGGGAACTGAATTCGATATCCTGTGATAAATGGAAAAGAATTCTGAAATATAAGATATTGTAGCATCACCGAGCCAGTGAATTTGAGCAAACTCCAGGAGACAGTAGAGAACAGAGGAGCCTGGCATGCTGCAGCCCATGGGGTCACGAAGAATCGACATGATTTAGTGACTGAACAACCTAAGTGGATCACTTTGCTGTAGAGCAGAAATTAACACAACATTGTGCTTTAAAAAGACACGTGTGCCCTAATGTTCTTTGCAGTACTATTTGCATTAACTAGGACATGGAAGCAACCTAGATGTCCATTGACAGATGAATGGATAAAGAAGCTGTGGTACACATGTACAGTGCAACACTGCTCAGTCATAGAAAGGAAATTGCCGTACGACTCAGGGAACTCAAACCAGGGCTCTGTAACAACCTAGAGGGGTGAGAAATGGTGGGAAGTGGGAGGGCGGTTGAAGAGGGAGGAGATATATGTATACCTATGGCTAAATCACGTTGATGTATGGCAGAAATGAAACCAATATTGTAAAGCAATTATCCTTCAATTTTTATGTTGCTGTATGGCAAAATCAATACAATATTGTAATTAGCCTCTAATTAAAATAAATTTAATTAAAAAACAATTTTAAAAAATTAACTTAAAAAAAAAAAAACAGTCTCATGCCTCCAGTTAACCAGATGACGAACAGGAGACTTCAACCTCGTCTGTTCTTTCCAAAGGTAGACGTGCTCCCCAGAAGAGCACAGCCCACGCCATCACCCGCCTCACCAACAGCGCCTGGCCATGGAAGGAGGGGAGGGAGGAACCTGGATGGTTTTCATGGGGAGAAGGAGCTTTCTGAATTCCAGTTACGCGCCTGTAAAATGGGGATAATAATAGCAGTCACTCCTGCACTGGTTTCCTAGGGCTGCGCTAACCAAGTACCAGAGACTGGGGGGCTTAGCTTCATTCTCCCACAAAACCAAGGTGTCAGCAGGGCTGGTCCCGTCTGGGGCCGTGACGGAAGGATGCGCTCCCAGTCTCTCTCCTTGTCTCAGAGATGGCCGTCTTCTGCCTGTGTCTCTTTACATCGTCCTTTCCCTCCCTCTCTCTCCCCCTGACCCCGTGTATCTCTTTGTCAAAATGTCCCCTTTAATGAGGACATCAGTCATATTGGAGTAGGGCCTACCCCTACGACCTCAGTTTAACTTGACTGCCTCTGTCAGGAGCCCATTTTTGAATAAAGTCAGGTTCTGAGATCCTGGGACTTCAACGTATACATTTAGAAGTGAAGTCGCTCAGTTGTGTCTGACTCTTTGCGACCCCATGGACTGTAGCCTATCAGGCTCCTCCGTCCATGGGATTTTCCAGGCAAGAGTACTGGAGTGGATTGCCATTTCCTTCTCCAGAGGATCTTCCCGACCCAGGAATCGAACCTGGGTCTCCAGCATTGCAGGCAGACGCTTTACCGTCTGAGCCACCAGGGAAGTCTTAATACATTTAGGGGGAGACACAATTCAACTCGGGTTCAGTCCTTGGGCTGGGAAGATCCACTGGAGGAGGAAATGACAACTCACTTCAGTATTCTTGCCTGAAAAATTCCATGGGCTGAGGAACCTGGTAGGTTACAGTTCCTGGGGCTGCAAAGAGTCGGGCACGACAGAGCACGCATGCACACACACACACAATTCAACTTATTACACGACCTCATCAGAATGTCTCATTGATGAGTGCAAAAAGCACACACAGGCACACGTTCCCAAATGTTCGTCCACAAATGTACAGCCCGCACATACTTTGGTCAAATGCTCTAAGATTACACCTGAGGCAATTTTGAGGTGCACTCTTGGTTAAGAATGACCTGCTAGAGTAAGTTCTCAAACAGTATAACGCATCAGATTTCCTTGGGAGTGGATTCAAAATGAAGATTCCCAGGCCCTTGTTCCCCAAACTCTGATTCTCTGGTCTGTGATGAGCCCCAATAGTCTGAATTTTTAATAAGCAGTATACAGGGAATCGGGGATCCCTGCCAGCCACCTTCCATATGTGGGAGTCCATGCCTAGCAGTTTGCTTCCTAGAAAGCCAGGGCAGCTGGGTGGGCACTCTGGAACCTCAGTTGAGTAACATCTGGGGCTGATGTTATCCAGCCCCAGCAAGGATAACATCATATATGCGTACTCATTTGCGCCCTCTGCTGGCAGGGCCACTGCACCAAGGCCATTTTCGCCTTTGCTAGCCCCATAGAAACAGTTACAGACTATTTTCTTGAGCTCCAAAATCACTGCAGATGGTGACTGCAGCCATGAAATTACAAGACAATTGATCCTTGAGAGAAAAGCTATGACCAACCTGGACATTATATTAAAAAGCAGAGACTGCTTTACCAAGATAACTCCGTCTAGTCAAAGCTATGGTTTTTCCAGTAGTCATGTACGGATGTGACAGTTGGACTATAAAGAAAGCTGAACACTGAAGAATTGATGCTTTTGAACTGGGGTGTTGGATAAGACTCTTGAGGGTCCCTAGGACTGCAAGGAGATCCAACCAGTCAATCTTAAAGGAAATCAGTCCTGAATATTCATTGAAAGGACTGATGCTAAAGCTGAAGCTCCAATACTTCGCCAACTTGATGTGAAGAACTGGCTCATTGGAAAAGACCTTGATGCCAGGAAAGATTGGAGGCAGGAGGAGAAGGGGACAACAGAGGATGAGACGGTTGGAAGGCATCATTGACTCAATGGATATGAGTTTGAGCAAACTCCGGGAGACGGTGAAGGACAGAGAAGCCTGGCATGCTGCAGTCCTTGGGGTTGCAAAGAGTCAGACATGACTGAGCAACTGAACAGCAACAAGCCTCACAGCTAATGAGTCCCAGAGCCAGTCTTCAACCTAAACATACAAAGGTACAAACCTGCCGGACTCTGTCTCCCCAAACCTCCTGTGTCTATAATACTTTCTGCCACTTCTTCCTGATAATACTGGAGGCTTAACCAGCCCCAAAAAAGAAACTTACCCCTTTCCCATCCTAATAAATTAATGCCTCTGTAGCACTCACGCTGTGCTCGGCAATCTTCTGAGCCCTCTATGTGGCCTGATTCATTTGGTCCTCAGCCACAACACCATGAGGTGGGAGGCACATCTCATAGAGAGGAAAGGAGCAGTCACTTAGCTAAGACCACAGAGCTCATTAAGGAGGAGACCCTGGAATTGAACTCAGGCAATCAGATTGCAGAGCGTGCTTGCTGTCACCCCTTAAATTCACCATCGCATAACTGATGGTGACCTAGTCTTATCCATTGTAGGAATCCCTCTCCAGCTCTAACGGTGGTCTACATATCTGACCTTGATGTCCAGGGTGACTCCAACATAGATGGACCGATGCGGATCCCATTACCAAGAGAGGTGGGTTTAGACAGTGGGCTTTTATTTCCTTTTGTTCAGCCCCCTATTCAGTGACTGGACCCTTCCGTGTAGATGAAGTCTGGTTTGCCTCCACCCTGGAAAAATGCACTTCTCTCCTCCTGCCAACACTTCTCCAAACACAGTGAACATCCCCAGCACACTTGATGCCATTTAGTGCTAAGTGATGCATGCAGGATTTCCCTCCTCTTCTGCTGCCCCAGGGTAAAGCATTCCATGGTTCAGTCTATTTAAGCAAATGACCCCTATAGCTCATGCATCCACTCTGCTGATATTTCCAGGGCTCCTGCTATGTGTCAGACCCCAAGCAGTGTCCTGGGGAGTCCATGCTCTCCTAGAATTCACAGTCTACCGAGGAAGCCAGACCTGAAATCCAGTAAGGACATCAGGGCCCCAATCATCATGAAAACCACTTGTTATGTATGGCATCCGCCAGAGTCCATAGGTCTAGATGGCAGTCCCCGAGGCCTCCACCCACCAAGGGCTCATGGGTTCTCACCAAGGACATGTGGTAGTTTTTCAGCCAGTCTCAGTTGAGCCCAAAGGAAAGGTTTTTCTAAAAACGCTTTGGTTGAGTCATGAATAGCAGAATGTCAACCCTGCTGCACCCTCGGTGATTCCACAGACTTCTCTGCTACACAAGAATGTATCTCAGTGTTTCTCCGGGTTGGTGCCTGGCCTCTAGAGTTCTGCGAAGGAAGCAGGTGGGTGGACATAGAGGGTGAATTTAGCATCTGCTCAGCTATTGTAAATCAGAGTGGGATGCTGCCTCGTTCTTCAATGGGTCCCACGAAGTCACATTACAGTTCCCAGGTGACTGGGATTCAAGCTGGGAGTCTAGGGACCTTCCTGTGACCATCACCAAGGTTAAGGAAATAGTAAACTGAGAGCTGATTCATGTTGCTGTGCAGCAGTAACTAATACAACATTGTAAAGCAATTATACTCCAGTTTAAAAAAAGAATAATGAGGGATTTCCCTAGTGGTCCAGTGGCTAAGATGCTGCACTCCCAGTGCAGGAGGCCTGGGTTCAATTCCTGATCAGGGAACTAGATCTCACATGTCACAACTAAAACCTGGTGCGACCAAATAAATAAATCAATACTTTTCAAAAAAGAGAATAAGGAAAGAGAGGCTTCAGGGCACAGAATTAGAGAAATACTCATTCATTCATTCATCCCCAAAATACTTAGGTGGAGCTTATCTTGTGCTAGATTTAGAGAGACAGTGAGCAGCAAAAATCAACATGGCCATTGCCTAAAGAAAACAGAACAGACTAGGGGTTACAAGCACAGATTCTAGAACATGGGTGCCTGAGTTCTAATTCGAGTTCTATTTACTGGCAGCATGATCTTAGGGAAATCACTTACTTTCAATGTGGCTCAGTGTCCTCATCTGTGTAATGGGTACAATCATAGTACCAAACTCATGAGGTCATTGTGTGGATTCCACAAACTAATATGAATACAAATGCTTAGAACAGTGCTGGACACAGAAAAGGAATTCTTTTTTTTTTTTTTAAATTTTCTGGCGGGGCGAGCTGGGCGCCCAGGGGAAAGCCTCCATGGGCGGGTTGCGGGCCGCGCGCGCCGCCTCCCGCCGCCGGCGCCGGCCGGACGGAAGGGACGAGCCGAGCCTGCCCGCCGGCCTGCCTCCAGAAAAGGAATTCTAAAGGTGTGAGCTATGATGATAACGAAGACGGCCAAATTGCGGGGAGGGCTACTAATGTAACACTGAGACACAGATGTGAACTTGTAGCTGTGATCACTGGGACACTTTAAGACCAGAGGGTAAAAGGATTTGATTTGGAGGTATTGGGGAATGTTTCCCCAAGGAAGAGCTATTTGGATGAATAGGTGGCAGCTAACTTGTTTTAGACTAGAGAGAACAGTGAAGCAGTCAGAGAGAGCAGCGTGTGCAAAGGTCCTGTGGCAGCAGGGACAGCAAAAATTTCCTAGCACTAAAAGGAGGGCTGCATGCCCAGAAGGCAGAGAGTGATGGGAACATAGGTCATGATGGGGCTGGAGGTGCAGGCAGAGGCCAGAGAGAGGCAGCCCACGTAGAAGATGTTGCTCTCAAAACCCTCTCCCACACCAGATAATTCTTATTTGCCTTTTTAACAATCATCTCCAGAAGAGTCACAAACCCCCTCCACAAAAGTCCTACTGTTGCCCTGAAAAATAAGTCAAATTTGTCAGCTATTTTTAAAAGGAGGCTCTGATGGAAAGTTAAAGGCCTTCTTCTTGATTCGCCAATAAGAATTTCCAGGGCTTTGTGTGTAGTCGAATGACTTAGAAGACTCCTTGGTTCCCAGAAATATCAGAGAGTTTAAAATAGAACAGTCATCACTTGCTGCTTGGGAAACTTCAGTGTTACACAGAAGGTGCAAGAGCAAAGCAGTAACGTTCATTGAGGGCCAACATGCACCAAGTGGTAAGCCAGTAGTGGGCTCCAAGCAGGTGCTTCTTAGGTGGTCCTCACACTCGCCCTGTAAGGTAAAGATCATTCCTCTCCCCACTTAAAACCGATTAACATGATTTGCCTAAAGGCCACTGTTTAAACCTAAATCTACAGTATTTCGACTATCTTTGATTAGTGGTTAAGATGAAGCAGAAAGACAAAGCAATGGTTAAAAGTTGAGCTGTGGGACTTCCCTGATGGTCCAGTGGTTAAGAATCTACCTGCCAACGCAGGGGACGTGGGTTTAATTCCTGGTCCTGGAAGACTCCACATGCCATGGGGCCACAACTACTGAGCTCACATGCCTAGAGCCTGTGCTCTGCAACAAGCAGAAGCCATTCAATGGGAAGTCCACACACTGCAACTAGAGAAAGCCTGTGAGCAGCAACTAAGACCCAGTGAGACAAAAGAAATAAGTTTTTCAAAAAGTTGGGTTGTCAGGTTAGCTGGTCTGCTCTCTTTAGGATAGCCAACCTTAATGTTTTGTCTGGGACTACCCCAGTTTGGGGCTTCCCAGGTGGCGCTAGTGGTAAAGAACCCATCTGCCAATGCAGGAAGCATAAGAGACTCGGGTTTGATCCCAGAGTCAGGAAGATCTCCCGAAAGAGGGCATAACAGCCCACTCCAGTATTCTTGACTGAAGAATCCCATGGACAGAAAAGCCTGGCAGGCTATGGTCTATAGGGCTGCAAAGAGTACAAAGAGTTAGACGTGACTAAAGCAAGTTAGCCTACATGGAGGCATCCCAGTTTTAACACTGAGAGTCTCACATCCCAGCAAATCCCATAGTCCCAGGCAAACCTGTGTGGTTGCTCACTCTACCTCCCATGCCAAAAGCAACAGGGAAACAATCACAAATCAGGCTGTTGAGTAAATGTTGATCTGAGTAATATTGCTGGCACCTTATTAATGGCAGGCTTCCAACACCTCTCAGCCCCTTTAAAATTAAAATACACACAAGCAGGTAGGAATACAGGGTTTCAAGAGCTGGTGGCATATAGGGTGACCATGCTTTCCAAACCTAGGGATGGTAACATTTATTCAGTTTTCAGATGTCTGTTGAACTGAGTACCAGGCATGGTTAAGGAACAGGTTATGGGTAAGGAACACACAGCTACGGTTTCTGTCCTTTTGAAAGTTACAGTCTTGTAAGGAAGACATCAAATTAAGCAAAATTCTATGTAAACAAAATGATGTCTGATGGGGGGGACTGATGGGGGCTTTAAAAAAGATAAAGTAGGTGATATGGAAAGGAGGGACTAGGGGTGATGAGGTCAGATGTCTCGGGCTAAGATTATCACAGAGGGTCTCTTGGGAAGGCGGTGGCATTTGACTTGAGACCTGGACCATGAAACCATATCCAGCACCTGCAGGCAGAGCATTTCAGGCAGAAAGGAGAACCAGTGCAAATGTCAGTCTCTGAGGTAAGAAGGAGCTCAGTGGGTTTAAGATCTGTGAGGAAGGATGGGGGAGGCTGAGCTCGGGGAGATGGGAGGCAGATGGCAAGGTGAGGTCAGAGAGAGGTGGTGATGGTGGTGGTGGTGGTGGTTTAGCCGCTAAGTTGTGTCCGATTCTTTGTGACCCCATGGACTGTAGCCTGCCAGACTCCTCTGTTCATGGGGTTCTCCAGGCAAGAACACTGGAGTGGGTTGCCATTTCCTACTCCAGAGGATCTTTCTGACCCAGGGATCGAACTAGGATCTCCTCATTTCAGGCAGATGAGAGGGGGTGTTCAGAGAGCAATTCAGGTGGGCGAGAAACCTCTGGAGGGCGCCATAATGGAGTGATATAGTCAATTTCCCTTTTTATTTTATTTTTCTATGGTAGCAACAACTAATTTGTCTTTTTTCCAAACTTTAAACTTTTTATTTTGTATTGCAGTGTAGTCAGTTAACATCATTGTGGTAGTTTCAGGTGAACAGCACAATTTCCCTTTTTGAAAGGAATACTTGGGCTACTATACTGAGAATGGATTGTCCAGGACAAGAATGGCAGCAGAGAGATTGCAGTTGTAGCTCAAGCAACAAGTGATGGAGACTTGGACCAGGGTAGAAACAGAGAAGATGAGAAGAAGTTATTGGCTGGAAACATTATTGTGGAGATGAGATAGGAGCCCTTGACTGATGAAGGGTTGGATGCAAGGAGGTGAAGAAGGGAATCTTAAAGGATTTCTTGATTCCTAACAGCTGTATCAACTTGAGAAACTCATGTAAATCTTCTGAGCCTCAGTTCTTCTAATCTTAAGGGGAAATAACCATCCATGACAAACCTACACAGCATATTAAAAAGCAGAGACATCATTTGCTGCCAAAGTCCATTGTCCATGGAGTCAAAGCTATGGTTTTTCCAGTAGTCAAGTACAGACGTGAGAGTTGGACCATAAAGAAGGCTGAGCACTAAAGAATTGATGCTTTCAAATGGTGGTGCTGGAGAAGACTCTTGAGAGTCCCTTGGACAGCACAGAGATCAAACCAGTCAGTCTTAAAGGAAATCAACCCTGAATACTCATTGGAAAGACTGATGCTGAAGCTCCAACACTTTGGCCACCTGATGCAAAGAACGGACTCACTGGAAAAGACCCTGATACTGGGCAAGATTGAGGGCAAGAGGAGAAGGGGGCAGTGGAGGATGAGATGGTTGAATGGGTATCACTGACTCAATGGACATGAATTTGAGCAAACTCCAGGAGATACTGAATGACAGGGAAAGCTGGCGGCTGCAGTCCATTGGGGTCGCAAAGAATCAGACACAACTGAGCGACTGAACAATACCACCACCCACTGACAGTTGCAAAGAAGACCAAATACCTACTTCTTAGCACAGGGCTCAGCTCAAGTGGCATCTTTTTTAAAAATCTATTTTTCCATTAGTGTGTTTGAAGTTTGGCTGCCACTGGGAAAGAAAAATGTATGGTTAAAAATATGCATGGTTTAGCTTAATTCAGGAAAACAGAAGTGACTCTTCCGCAGTTTGGAGCCATATGGATTTCTTGGTTGGGTGGACTCATCTGAATAGGGTCTGTAGAGTGTCTGTCAGCCAGTTGTATTTTTGCCATAGATTGTGTGGCAAGATGATTATTTCAGTGCAATTGGCAGCCTCAGGTATTTAAGAGATGTGTTTGACTCATTTCTCAACAACCAGGATGGAGCAAAGGAGGAATGTCTCCTAATAATGACTGTTTGCAGAGCTCTCAGAAGACAAAGCCCAACAAAAGGTCTCCTTGGCCTTATTTCTTCCCTCCCTCACACATAATCTTTAATCATCCTTAGAGCCAAACATTTGGGGTGACACATTCACCAAGAGTTATTACAGAAAAACGATTTCATTTCCACAGCCCAGAAGTATCCTTAGAAAGGAAGAAAAATCTCTAAATCATCACCAAAGGCATCAAGCCCTTAGGTGACTGGGTTCTAATTTGGAGTTTTCTACAATATTGCTTGTTCCTTCTTTCCTTTTCTTGGCTTATTCTTATTCTTATTTTTAATGACAGAGGGTTTCTAGCATGTGGGTAATTGAGGTTTGATTGGTCCTTCCTCCAAGACTTAAGGCTTGCAATGAGAAATAGTAAAAGTCAAAAAATGCTTTAAAAATATGAAAACTTTATGGGGCCATGATTGAGGACAAACTGGGCTGTATTGTAAAGTGGTCCTCCCTCTGGAGATATGGAATAGCTTCAAAGATTCACTTTTATTGCTCATTTGTTTGTGTAAACCATGTTGTCTTAAGGAAAAGGGGGAGGCGAAGGGGAGGGGGAGGGAGAGGTAGAGGAGGAGGAGAAGGGAGGGGAAGTGGGGAGGGGAGGAGAAAACCACAGGCAGATAATAAGGAAGGTAGTAAGAACAGCTGGAGAGTGTCGGGCGTCCAGAAGCAGCTAACACAGAGTATTCGATCCATATTCTGTGCTGATCATTGTTTAGAAGATCATCTCATTGAATCCTCACAAACACCTTCTGAGATAGAAGTCATTATTAACCCCATTTTTCAGATGCAAAGACTGATACCCAAGTTATACAGCTAGGAGTGGCAAAGCAGAACTCCGGAGTACACTAAATTATACTGCATAGACACATAGGGGTTTACTTATGAGCCTAACATGGCAAATACTTGGGATTTTCCTGGTGAATCTTCGATGAAGCTTTAGGAGAAAGAATGTCACAAGAAAAGAACTTGAGCATGGAAGCAGATTGAACTCTAATCAGTAACCAATTTGTTAAGGGACTAAAGAAAGACTCATGATGCCCCATGCTCTAGTTTCTCCATTTAGAATCTATGATAATATTTACTGTATTTTTATTATAAATGTAATGGACACTTACTATAGAAAATTATAAATTGTTAAGTGGAGGGGAGTGCAGGATGGGGCGAAACTGTACACCCGTGGCTGATTGATGTTAATGTATTAAAAACCACCTCAATATTGTAGAGTAATTAGTCTCTAAATTATAATAAATTAATTAATTAAAAATTACAAAAACAAACAAACAAAATTCTCCAAGTCAGGCTTCAACAGTATGTGTAACTGTGAACTTCCAGATGCCAACATCCATCTGGATCAAGAGAGTTCCAGAAAAACATCTACTTTTGCTTTATTGACTACACCAAAGCCTTTGACTGTGTAGATCACAACAAACTGGAAAATTCTTTAAGACATGGGAATACCAGACCACCTTACCTGTCTCCTGGAAAATCTGTATGCAGGTCAGGAAGCAACAGTTAGAACTGGACATGGAATGACAGACTGGTTCCAAATTGGGAAAGGAGTATGACAAGGCTGTATATTGTCACCCTGCTTATTTAACTTATATGCAGAGTACATCATGAGAAATGCCAGCTTGGATGAAGCACAACGTGGAATCAAGATTGCAGGGAGAAATATGAATAACCTCAGATACACAGATGACACCACCCTTATGGCAGAAAGTGAAGAAGAACTAAAGAGCCTCTTGATGAAAGTGAAAGAGGAGAGTGAAAAAGCTGGCTGAAAACTCAACATTCAAAACACTAAGATCATGGCAACCAGTCCCATCACTCCATGGCAAATAGATAGGGAAACAATGAAAACAGTGACAGACTTTATTTTCTTGGACTCCAAAATCACTGAAGATGGTGACTGCAGCCATGAAATTAAAAGACGCTTGCTCCTTGGAAGAAAAGTTATGACCAACCTAGACAGCATATTAAAAAGCAGAGACATTACGTTGCCAACAAAGGTCCATCTAGTTAAAGCTATGGTTTTTCCAGTAGTCATGTATGGATGTGAGAGTTGGACTATAAAGAAAGCTGAGTGCCAAAGAATTGATGCTTTTG
>NW_011494865.1:3397961-3411790 GCF_000754665.1 Bison bison bison | reverse complement strand
GAAAAGACCCTGATGCTGGGAGGGATTGGGGGCAGGAGGAGAAGGGGACGACAGAGGATGAGATGGCTGGATGGCATCACTGACTCGATGGACGTGAGTGTGAGTGAACTCCGGGAGATGGTGATGGACAGGGAGGCCTGGTGTGCTGCAGTCCATGCAACTGAGCGACTGAGCTGAACTGAACTGTATATGCATTTTACCACTGTATCTTCAATTATTAGAAAAAAATTAAAATTTTAAGTTGTTTTAAAAAAATAATGTATGTATAATTTCTCCACCCAAAGATTAAATTTAACATTTCGTTATCTATTAACATATCTATATCCATATTTCTATCCATTTCACAAGTAGGATCATATTAGTCATAGAATTTTGTAATCATCCTTTTTGAAAACTTCCCACTACATCACGATACCTTTTCATGTCAACAATTATTCTACATGATCATGATACGGTGTCCTAATATTTTGTTTTATCTAGCATCCCCTTTCTTGGACATTTAGCTTGACAGCTCCAGGCTGATTTCCTTGGGATCAATTCCTAGAAGTTATTTCTCCTTTTGAGAAGACGATGTGAACCTCTATCTCTGCAGAGACATGTAGGGACAAATGAGAAAATGAATATCAAAGAAAAAAATCACCAGTGGGGATACAGATGCTGTACCCAGCCACAGAGAGGGCAGATCTGACCCCCACGCCATCACCTCTCCTATTTGAGCATTTCTCAAGGTGAGAATCACCTGGCAGCAGAAACTGAGTTGGGGGTAGGAGGTGTGAAGCTACGACATTTTGTCTGCGCTGCCCCAGGAGGAAAGCAGCAGGAAGAAAAGAGGACTCATTATCCTTTCAGAATTTTTCTTTTGTCTAATTTTCCCCTCTTGACAGGGAAGATTTAAGCTCTGGATAGAGAAGAAATTCACGCTGTCAGAGGCTGTTCTTGTTTTAGTTACAACACATGCAGCGTGTTTCACTGTCTCCTGCTCCCTCATCACTACCAACACAATCCGGTGGGGAAAACAACAGAGAGGACACGTTTCCTTCCCCAGGGAAGGAAAGAGCAAAGCCAAACTGGGTCATTTCTCAATGAATCCTCCTTTCAAATCTGGAATAAGAGAAGCAAAGGAAGTGATTACCTCCTGTGAGCTTGCTGCACAAGGAATCTTACGTCATCTGGTCAACCTACCTATTCTACAGCTTGGAAAAGTAAGACCAAAAATGTTCTTCAACTCCCTAGAAATGGCACAGTTTTTAAGGAGCAGGGCCATTCCAGGGCCCAGGGATGCTAACTTCCAACCAGAACAGGCTGGGACCATTCATCAATGTTGTTTACTTCCTCTATGCCATGAAACGCTTTCATCACTCTTAGACTTGTACCTGGCAAAATGCCAAGTAAGCCTGCAAACTCAATACCCACACATACACACACACACACTCCTAATCAGAAATTAGAATAGCTGCTCAAAGCTTTGGATTTGCCAATAATTCCTGAATAGTGCCCACTAAGCCTAGCACCAAAAGTAGACTTCTTTGAAGGATTCTTTTCCTTTTGAAAATTCCAGGACCTCACACACTAGACCAGAAATGTTTGTTGAATGACTAAAAGGTTTAATGAATTGAGTGACAGAATCAATCAATAGATAATAAGAGAAATAAAATATTGAGTGAATGAGTGAATGTACTTAATTGAAAAATTAATTCATATCTGACTTGTCTACTCAATGAAACCCACACATATTAGACCAATTATGTCTCATGACCCTTGTCCACTGTGGAGTTCTCTTAAAGTCCAAAGCTCATCTTACAACAGAGGTTCCTTTCTAGACTTCTAGACCCTAAAGCACTTTTTAAAAGATGCTCTTAAGTCCATGGGCTTCCCTGATGGCTCAGACAGTAAAGAATCTGCCTGCAATGCAGGAGACCTGGGTTTGATCCCTGGGTCAGGAAGATCCTCTGGAGAAAGGAATGGCCTCTCACTCCAGTGTTCTTGCCTGGAGAATTCCATGGACAGAGGAGCCTGGCGGGCTACAGTCCATGGGGTCACAAAAACTCAGACACGACTGAGGGGCTAAGACACACACATTTAAGTCCATGAATCACTTTCAATGGCTCAAAAAGCTCATTAGAAATTGCATGCTCTACACATGCCTGCATCTGCTTTGGGTTACATAAATGTTTGCCCTCCTTATCATTCTGATCAGAAGTTCTGATGATCCTATCTGATTTTGAGTTATGCAAAGTGAAAAAAAATCAAAGAAATTGCTTGTTACTTCATCATCCGACTTTGTTTGAGATATGCCATTTATCAAAACAACAGCGTCTGTGTGAGGAAAACAAATAAAAAAGGAGTGATTTTGCATGCAGATGGTAGAGACATGCTACCTCAAAGCTGAGCCTTCAGAATCCATCTCAAGGGATTCCTGATGTGGGGGATGGTGCCTGGGATGATGTCTTTCAGAAAGCATCACAATGTTCAGTGATAAGTTCAGCTAACCACTAAAAAATGCTGGACACTAAAAAATAACATGAATCTTGACATCTGCTGGGCAAAATTGGAATCCCTTTGCAGAATGTGTGAGCCCAGGCAGGTTTCTCGGTTTCTCTGAGTTACAGGGTCCCGCTACAAAAAGGAACATTAATAACTTCCACCTTCCACGGAGGAAGTGATGATCCAATGAGGTGTGTGTGCTCGCTCAGTCATATCCGAATCTTAGCGACCACATGGACTGTAGCCTGCCTGGCTCTCCTGTCCATAGAATTTTCCAGGCAAGAATACTGGACTGGGTTGCCATTTCCTTCTCCAGATCCAATGAGGTGATGCATTTTAAATACTCATCATAAGGTCTGAGACATGGCAATTTCTCAGTACACTTTAGCAATTTTATTATTGAATATTATTAGTAATCAACCCACAGGGCTGCGTGAGCCTCAAGTGAAATATAGTGGATATAGAATCTAGCACAGATTCTGGCACTCAGGAGGTACTTAATGTTTATTTCTTGTCACTTTTTTTAGACGGCCCTGTTGGGGATCCTCTGCATTTATCCTTTTTCTAAAAGGGCAGAATCATTATGCAATAAACATCGCACCCTCCAGAAAGCCACTCACAAAGCTAATCCCTATGCCCTGGGCAAGGAAACTGACCATAAACTTCTCTCTGTTGCCTAAGAAAGCTTCTTGAAAATAACAACTGCCCACGTGCCACCAACTGGGACTGGATATGGTCCCCCAGGCTCCAGGAAGTCTTCTTGACTTTCCCCATGGGCTGATGGTCTGATTGATGGAGGGAAGGAAGCTTGCTGGCCCATGGCAGGGAATGAGCTTGCTCCCTTCTTCCTGTGATGGACAGAAGGGGCAGATAAGGACTGAAGAAGGCTCTGAGGAAATGGCTAGAGTAAGTTTTGAAACACTTGTCTCAGAGGCATTCAATCAGGGCAAGAATAAAGAGTAGAGAGTTGAGGGGATTCTTATGGATTAAATGTGTAGCCCTCCTTAGTTTATCTTTCAAAAAAATACCCAGCCAGACCCACTGCAGAGAACCATGGTAGAATTTAGCTTCAAATTTCAGGTTCCCCTGGCAGTCTCCAAGGATCCTTCTAATTTATCCCATAGTTCCATTTCTACTTTGTGTCCACTATGATGAAACTTTCCCCTAAAGTTGACACTAGTGTAATGAAAGAAGCAAAGATAATACGCATGACATCTACATACAAATTTTGTAGAAGTGATACTTGTCAGAATAACATATTGGTGCTTATGATATAATGATATCAAAACAAAAATGAATTTTAGTGAGGGCTGACTTACATATTGCTTTTTTAAAAAAAAACAAACAAACATGTACACTCATGGCAGATTCAAGTCAATGTATGGCAAAACCAATACAATATTGTAAAGTAAAATAAATTAATTAATTTTAAAAAAAGAGGAAAAAAACGTAAAAGAAAAACATAGTTTTAAAACAAAGGGGACAAGAAAAAAAAAAGAAGTCTGGTCAGTTTTTTTTCTCATGGACAGTATTGAACATTTTCTCATCCACTTGCCAACATGTTCAACATTCATACTGTTTGCCTGGGGTTTTGTTTTGTGTGTGTGTGTGGACACAGTAGTATACAAGAGAGTACAGAGTATAATGGAAACCCAGAACAGGAAAGGCTCATCTACCCTAGAGGTTCCAGGGACACAACAGGGAGAAATGATGTTGTAACCGAAGCATGAAGGAGGAGAGGGAATTAGCCAAGCAGAGGTGTGTATTTTAGACAAAGGAAATGATGCTATCAAAGACTTACATGTAGAAGACTGAAATGTCTAGGGAACTGAAAGAAGCTCATGACGGCTGGATTTAAAGGCGTGAGGGAAGAGGAAAGGGAAAAGAAGTTAAAAACAGACCAGAGTTAGATCATACAGGGTTTTGTAGGCTATGATAGTGCTGTCGTCGTTCAGTCGCTCAGGTGTGTCCAACTCCTTGCAACCCCATGGACTGCAGCATTCCAGGCTTCCCTGCCCTTCACCATCTCCCAGAGCTTGCCCCAACTCATGTCCATTGAGTTGATGATGCCATCCAACCATCTGGCTATAGTAAGGAGCTTAACTTTCCTTGTGAGAGCAATGGGGAGCCACAGAGCACTTTAGGCAGGAGGAGGCCCGTGAAATTCCCTTTTATGAAATATGCCCTGGCTGCTTTGTAGGGAATATTGGTTCTCTCAATAACTAGCTGTGTGGTTATGGGTTATTCACACATTTTCTGAGCACTTTTCTGGAAGATGAGGAAAGTGGATTGATGATATGACATCATAGCAAAAATCCATCCTGGCTCCCCCTTCCCAGAGCAGGCCCAAGAAATGCTCTGTGTCACCCAGCCCCCAAACCATCCAGAAACTCTATACTCTGGGAGTCTAGATCTCATAACCTGAATGCCTCCCACACTTAAAGCAGTTCAAAAATCCTTTGTCACACCAACAAGGATCTACTGTGTAGCACAGGGAACTATATTCAAAATCTTGTTAATAATCTATAACAGAAAAGAGTGTAAAAAAGAATACACACACACAGACATACACACACACATCACACCACACACACATACACACGCACATATATGTATATGTGGCTTCCCAGGTGGCCCTAGCAGTAAAGAACCTGTCTGTCAATGCAGGAGACATAAGAGACACTAGTTTGATCCCTGGGTCAGGAAGATCCCCTGGAGGAGGGCATGGTATTCCACTCCAGTATTCTTGCCTGGAGAATCCCATAGACAGAGGAGCCTAGTGGCTACAGTCCATTGGGTTGCAAAGAGTCGGATACGACTGAAGCGACTTAGCACGCATGCAAACATATAGATATATATATATATCTATATAACTGAATCACTTTGTGGTATACATGAAACACAATATTTAAATCAATTACATTTCAATAAAAAAAAAAAAAAAAACCTTTTAAATCCTTTGTCAGCCCAATAGGATCTGAATTGAGGGTCAGGAACTACAGCCTCCCTCAAAAAGATCCCTTCTTGCTCAGATACACTGCCATTCTTCATTCATCTAGTATACAGCAAGGCTTTGTACAACACACAGCCACAGAGGAAAACTCGCCTTTTCCCAGGAAAGGGGGGGAGGGGAGCCGATATCTGTCTCACGGCAGCATCACCTTCAGACCACAGCTTCTTGCTGATGTCTGATTAATATGCTATTGCACTTGGAGAAAATTAATGGGTTTTGATGGTTATTTGGAGCTTGCCTCCTCAATTCCACTGCAAGAGAGTTACGAATTTAAACAAACATTGACAGAGAATAAATCTGTTCTCTGCACACTCGTCGGAAGGTCTGACTTAATAGGCCTGACCGTCTTGAAATTTGGATTGAATTCATAACTGTGACATGGGCTGGCTTATCAGGGAAGACAAGCTGCAGCTGGGGAAACGGCCAGACCCTTCCTTTCCAGGCACCACGTGCCCTCTCCCAGCGGGGCAGCCACACAAAAGTTCCTCGTCACTCTCCATCCCATTATCCAGTTTTATTTTCTTCACAGGACTTAAAATCTGGGTCTAAAATTAGCTAGTTTATGTATTTGTTTACTGATTTGTCATCTGGAGACTGAAGCCCCGCAGGAGATACACTGCTAACCATTGTCACCCCAGCAGTTATTCTCAATGGGGCCCACCACACGCTGCTGCTGCTGCTAAGTCGCTTCAGTCATGTCCGACTCTGTGCGGCCCCATAGACGGCAGTCCACCAGGCTCCCCCGTCCCTGGGATTCTCCAGGCAAGAACACTGGAGGGGGTTGCCATTTCCTTCTCCAATGCATGAAAGTGAAAAGGGAAAGTGAAGTCGCTTAGTCGTGTCCGACTCTTAGCGACCTCATGGACTGCAGCCTACCAGGCTCCTCCGTCCGGGATTTTCCAGGCAAGAGTACTGGAGTGGGGTGCCATTGCCTTCTCCCACCACATACTAGAAGCTCAATAAATATTTCTCGAGTGAATAAGTGAGCAAGCAGTCTTTCATTAGTCATGTCATATCCATGGACCTTCTGTATTATTTAAGTGGAGGCAATGTGGTGTGCTAGTGAGCAGTAAAGGATCTGGAAGCAGAATGCATAGAATCCTTGCTCTATTTGCCCCATCCCTGGGCAGACTACTTACCTGTCTGCACCTGTAAAATGGGTTAATAACCCACCTTCACAGTGAGCATTCAGGGAAATCACATGTAAGACCATTAGCACATCACCTAGTAAATACCTAATCCAAGTTCTCCATTAAACTTCCTTTCATATTGGCTCACAATTTCGACTTAAGTACATTGGTAAGTCTTTATGTTTCTCCCACTAATAATAACAAACATATGGAATCTCTATGACAATCCTATGACGTAGTGACTACTATTACCTCCATCTCACAGATCAGGAAACTAAGGAGATTTCCCTGTGGTCCAGTGGTTAAGAATCTGCCTTGCAATGCAGGGGATGTGAGCTTGATCCCTGGTCAGGGAACTAAGATCCCACATGCCAAGGAGCAACTAAGCCTGCGTGCCACATCTAAGACCCGACACAGCCAAGTAAATTAATTAAAAAAAAAAAAAAAGGAAACAGACATAAGAAACTGGTATGAGGTCACACGTTAGAAACCTTAGTGCACAGATTTTCAAACAGGCAGAATCTATGTGCTTAACTCCCAACTGGTGTCCCCTGTGGAATACTCATGAGGCTTTTCAAATAGAGACTGTAAATATCGATGTAAACTTTCAATTTTTTTTTTTTACTCTTTGTGGTGGAAAAAATGAAACGTGCCAAAAATGGAGAGAATGCTATTTTTCAAAGGTTGAAGTGATCATGAAGCTATTACCGTAGAGTCCACCCAAGAAATACAAGTGGGTCATTTATCACCTGGTGGGAAATTGCAAGGGTTTATTTAATCCTCTCAACAACTTAACAAGGACCCCATTCGCCCCCAGACCTTCATATACACATACTATTGCCTCTGCCTGGAATCTTCCAGTAACCCCTTTCTCTGCCAGATCTTGCTTACTTTCCAGTCTCAGCCCCATAGCTTCCTGGGGATCCCTTCCTCTGAAGTCTTCTCTTTGCACTGAAAGAGACCTTAAAATCATTGGTCTAATACCCCAGTCCCTGAGATCTACGTGCCTTCTATTCACTCTCATACACCCAGCACCTACATCAGTGCCGGCACATAACAGACACTCAGTAAACAAATGTTGTGTTAAAGTCATCATTTTTTGCATCAGAAAACAAAAGTCCAGAGAGGTTGAGTAACACGCCCAAGGTCAGACAGCCAGTAAACAGCAGAGCTGGGATCCCAATCAGTGTCTTTCTAGACCCAAGCTCCTCCTGCCACCCAGACACCCACAAGCATCATGTGGATTTGACTTGTTGCCCCTCAGACATCAGGAAATTAAACATCCTCTAGGACCCCTGCCTTCAACAGGATTTTCAGATTCCAATTCATGAAATAGATCACAGCTTGAGTCTGCAGGATCCCCATGGGTCAATTTCCAAGCAAAATTTAAATAGGGCCCTTTCCACTAGCGTGGGACCAGCAAGACATATTTGTTTGGCCAGGTTAATTTCTGGAGCATGATACAAAAAGAATAAAATATTTTCTAGTTTATTTACTGCTCAGTGGTAATGAATACACCTGCCAATGCAGGAGACCCGGGTTCAGTTTTTGGGTCCGGAGGATCCCCTGGAGAAGGAAATGGCAACCCACTCCAGTATTCTTGCCTGGAGAATCCCATGGACAGAGGAGCCCGGTGGGCTACATTCCAAGGAGTTGCAAAGAGTCAGACACAACTTGGCGACTAAGTAACAAAACAAGCTGATAAGGCATTTTGGGCAGAGAGAAGAGCGAAAGTCCCAAAGTGTAACATGCATGGCTCTGGGCCTTGGAACATCCATTCAAGGAGGAATGTGAGGCTGTTGGGACAGTGAGTTCAGCCTATGGAAGACTAAGAAGTTTGAACTTCCTGCTGCAAAAAGGGAGAGGTCAACTTTGGGTGCTCAGAAAAACAGACACATCTTAAAGTCCAACACAGGAGTGATAGAGCAACCACCAAAGTCCCCATGATAAGGAGTGGGGAGTACCAAGGTCATTTCTGTTTCCTCCTGGGTGCACAGCTAGACAGAATTTCCCAGGATCCCTTGCCTATGCCCACATGACTGAAGTTCTGACCAACAGACTATGGAGGCAACTAATGGAGTCACTCCCAGGTCAGACCCATTAAATCCTTCCAAAACATCTCCCATCCCTCTGCCTACATCACCCCGATCCCCTAATGTCTAGATAATGATGCCCAGGCCAACACTGAAAGCCATATGATGAAGGTGAAACTCTCTCCATCCTCCTGAGTTCTCGAGTGGCTGCAAGGAGCAGAGCTTCTCACCCAACCTCCAATCCTGAGCTGCTGTCCAGGAACAGTTAAATTTTATTTGAATACAAAATAAGTTTCTGTTTCATTAAGCCCCTGAGATCCTGGGGTTTGTATGTTCTGGAAGTTAGTATCACCTTAAGCAATATACCCCTTGAGTTAGTTTATTCCATGAATGTTCTTTGAGCATCAACTATGCGGCCAGGTATGCTTCTAGGCATTTGTGGTAAACAAGGAGAATGGCTCTCGTGCAACTTTAGTGGGAAGAGACAAACTGCAAGTAAGTAAGCAAATAAGATCACATTAGGCGATGGCACCCCACTCCAGTGCTCTTGCCTGGAAAATCCCATGGACGGAGGAGCCTGGTGGGCTGCAGTCCATGGAGTCGCTGAGAGTCGGGCACGACTAATCGACTTCACTTTCACTTTTCATTTTCATGCATTGGAGAAGGAAATGGCAACCCACTCCAGTGTTCTTTCCTGGAGAATCCCAGGGACGGGGGAACGTGGTGGGCTGCCATCTCTGGGGTCACACAGAGTCAGACACAACTGAAGCGACTTAGCAGCATCAGCAGACCATGATAAGAAAAAGTTTAAAAATAAAATAAAATTAGAAAAAAAAAAGGAAAGAAAATGAGAAAATATATATAAAGGAAATAAAACGAGATGATGTAACTAGACTGGGAAACAGGGAACTTACTCTAAGCAGGGCAGTCATTTCCCTCTGCCTTTTTTTTTTTTTTTTTTTTGGAAAACAGAACCCTGTTTCAGGACCCCCAAGCATTCTAGACACTACAGGATCAGAGAACTACCCAAAGCAGGTGGCTCTTGATCCCTTCATCAAAAAATTGAGCATTCACCTCAGTGGAAGTCAAATGATCCTGTCTTGGGAAGACTTTGATGAGAACAACTAAGGCATTCATCACAGAGGCTGGGCAGATGTTTGCAAAGCCTGTCGGTGCTTGGGGAGTTTGGCTCAGCTATATGTTGTCCTATAAATTGTCATTATATTTCCCACTAATTACAGTCAAAGTAAATGTGCCATTTCATTAATCCTAATACCAGCCCCCAAAGGAACAGATTCTGTCAATGAGCAGAAAGCAATCACAAGCATGGTGTTAAAACTTCACCAAGCAGCAGGTTAGAACCTCTTCCAGGTGCTAGTCACTATGAGCACAGTTACAGGGTTAGGTGGATGTGAGAACCGGCCCAAGACTTCGGGATTTCTTTATGGCCTGTGTTCAAACTGTGTTCTACAAGTGTACAACCAGCATATTTTGGAAAAGCTTGGTAGTCACATCAGTTATTAAAATACAGAACTGCTTCCAATAAATGCTGTGTGTGTGCTCAGTCACTCAGTCTTTGCAATCCCCCGGACTGTAGCCCGCCAGACTCCTCTGTCCATGAGATTTTCCGGGCAGGGATACTGGAGCGGGTTGCCATTTCCTACCCCAGGAAATCATCCTGACCCAGGGATCAAACCCCTGTCTCTTGTGTTTCCTGCATTGGCAGGTAGATTCTTTACTACTGCACCACCTGGAAAGGCCTCCTCCAATATAAACTAGGAGCAGACAAGTACTGTTCAATTCCATTTATATGAGGTACCTAGAATAGTCAAATTCATACAGTCAATAAGTATACTGGTAGTTGACAGGGTCTGGAGTGGGAAGGGTGGAGAGGGAGAAAGGGGAGTTAGTGTTTGGTAGGGACAGAGCTTCAGTTTAGGAATGTGAAAAATTCGGGAGCTGGATGAAGGTGAGAGTTGAACAACAATGTGAATGTGCTTAGTACCACTGAACTGTACAGTTAAATATGGTTAAAATAATATATTTTATATTAGGCAACTTTAACCACAATGCTTCTATGCATGGGTGCTCAGTGGTGTCCAGCTCTTTGTGACCCTTTGGACTGTAGCCCTCAGCCTCCTCTGTCCATGGGATTCTCCAGGCAAGAAGACTGGAGTAGTTGCCATTTCCTCCTCCAGAGGATCTTTCTGATCCAGGGATTGTACCTGAATCTCTTGCATTGGCAGGCAGATTCTTTAGCCACTGGAGCCATTGGGGAAGCCCCATGCAAAGCTGCCATACTTGTGGGTAATAGCCCCTGTCCCTTGAACCCTAAATACCCATCTGATTATCAGATACCCCTCTCTCTAAATCCCCTAGACCTTCTCCTAATCCAGAAACCAAAAGCTCAACCCAGGCATTTGGGGAGCGATTGAGAAAGAGCTCCAATATCTTGTTGATTGGCTAGTGCTGATGTCATGTAAATATTTTTGATATTACCTCTGGACCTACATCAGAATTCCTGAGAGTTTGTTCAAATTGCAGATTCCTGAGTACCAGCAAACACATACTGAATTGCAATCTGTGGAGGTGAAGCCCAGCAATTGGCATTTTATCAGTCTTCCTTAGCCCGAGTCATGTACTCTGAAATTTGAGAACTGCTAGTCTGGGCACTGTGTTGACATTTTGCCAAAACAAGGAGAAACTGGGTTTTGTGTTCATCTGATCTGATCTGCGATTTTGAAACTTGATCCAAGGCTTTCTTAAAACAAATTCTACACTGGGATTTCAAAACACAAAGTAAATCAGAACAGAGCCACATAGAGCCCCTTGTTTGTAAGCCCAATCTGTGAGGGTAGAGCATGCACCACAGAAGCCATACCTGGGGCTGCCTGATGCTGGCAGGGAACAGACCAGCCAAAGAAAGGACAAGGCATGACTTTAGATGAGGGAGGAGCCTAGCAGGTTTCAAAGTCTGATAATGGCAGAGAAGAAAGCCAAGGATAGGCCAAAAGCCCAGGGTCTTATATGTGTACCAACCATGATGAAGAACTGGAGTGCAAGGCACAAAGGGAGATCAGAGAGAGGGGATGGAGAGGGGCCAACAGGATAACAGGTTGGCCAAATAAGCAGGCTCCATTTGGCCAGGAAGGAAATGGTGGGGAAAGGGAAGTTCTTTGTGGAGCCCTGCACTGCTCCTGTAGGGCAGGAGCTACACAGCTCTGATAAAGTACAAAACAGCACATCCAACTGTGAATTGTTGGGAAAAGAAGATGTGTGTTTGCTCAAAATTACATTCTAAGTACCTCACCCAGTACTTGCATAAAATCTGCCCTCAATAAGATAGTATTTGTTGGATGGATGCATGCATGCATGCATAGGTGAGTGGATGGATGGATGGATAGCTGAACAGATGAGTGGATGAAGGGCTTTATATTTGCAAGAGAACCCACTACTTGCCTCTGGCAGTCAGGGATCACTGGACCCAACTCTGGCTCCCTGCTTCAAATGCCAGAAAAGTCTGTCTTGCTCTAGAGAAAACAGACTTGCTCCAAAGAAAACAGCTCAGTAGAGTACCTTAAGACAATGTTTGTTTATGAGTCTTTAAAAATCCTATGTTTATTGTTCCCTTGCACCAAAAATCTATCTAAGAGTCCCCATACCTTAGCATGATGCTAAGGCGCTTCAGTCGTGTCCGACTCTGTGCGACCCCATAGACAGCAGCCCACCAGGCTCCCCCGTCCCTGGGATTCTCCAGGCAAGAACACTGCAGTGGGTTGCCATTTCTTTCTCCAATGCACGAAAGTGAAAAGTGAAAGTGAAGTCACTCAGTCGTCCGACTCTTAGCGACCCCATGGACTGCAGCCTACCAGGCTCCTCCGTCCATGGGATTTTCCAGGCAAGAGTACTGGAGTGGGGTGCCATCGCTTTCTCCCCTTAGCATGATAGGAAGAAGGAAAAGAAACTTTTCTTTACTGGGTGGCTCTTCAATATTTTAAATTCAAAAATTCTATTGGGATGTTTTATACACCAAACACAGCATAAGGCACTGATAATAGAGCAGGGGGGGAAATAGGCCAGGTTCTTCTCTCTTGAAGTTTGCATCCTAATAGAAAATCAGGCCATAAACATGAAAACATGCAAATGAATGAGATTATTTGGAATGTGATAAATCCCATGAAAAAAAATCTGAAATGGGGATATGCAAAAGAAAGAGACTAAAAGGCAGGAAGCTTTTCAGAAAAGGAGACCATTCTTAGAAATGGCATTTGAGCTGAAATCGGAATGACAACAAGACAGTCATGCAAACATGAAAAGAGACTAGCACAGCAGGCAGCAGGGTTAACGACCAGTGCAAAGGCCCTACAAGAGCCACGTGTTTGAGGAACAGAAAGGAGGCCGGTGTCATTGGAACTGAGTAGTAAGGCAAAAATAGACGAGCCAGAAAAAGAGGCAGGGATCAGAGCAAGCACAGTGAGGAGTGTGCGGGTGGTTTGATGATCTGATTTGGTTTTGAAGGACAATTCTGACTGCTGTGTGGCAAACGGACAGTAAAGGAAGCCAGAGCAGAATCAGGAAACCGGGTAGGAGGCGATGGCAGACCACCAGCAGGGAGATGACTTGGACCAAGATGGTGCCAAGAGGCAGAGCGATTCAGGAAATGTTAGGGAGGTGGAACTGACAAGACTGAAAAGCAAAAGGAATTAAGCAAACTAGCATCCAATAGGCATGATGAGGAAATGGTTTCTCATCCCCGTTTTTTGGGGTCAAGAAACTGAGGTCCAGGTCACACAGCCAGGAACTATGAGGACCAGCATCTGAAACCACATCTTTGTGTCTCCAGAACCCCCACATTCTTTCCAATCTTTCTCCTTTTTATGGAGCTTTTGTTCTTACGGTCATTGCCAAAGAACAGGTGTGTGGGGTTTGTGCATTCCCTGTATGCCAACTCCTCCTCATTTGGGGAAGAAAAATTAACCTTGCACTAGTTAACACCATGCTGCTTATTGATTTAGGCAAATGCTTGGCAGCTCCAATTCATCTTCCAAAGGGTAATGTAATAAAAGCCTGGATTATGCTGTCACTTTCTCAGGGCTCTGAATGGGCCACCCTTCTTGGTCTCACAATCTCCTCTTAGTTATAGAAATAAACAACCCCATGGCATTGACA
>NW_011494865.1:3361432-3397861 GCF_000754665.1 Bison bison bison | reverse complement strand
ACATTGGCCAGGCGTGTCTTTTTCCACAGATGGAAACAGGAGCTGGAGGTGTGGAAAGAGCTGGAGATAGAAGTTCTCGAATAGTTTATGACCTTGTGCAAGTCACTTAGCCTCTCTGAGTCTTAAAATACCTGAAAAATGGGGTAATACCCTGTCCTGTCAATCTTGGAAAGTTCAAGGAGAAACAAGGAAGACATTGTATGTCATTTGTGAACTGAAATGTGTAATGTTAGGATGAATATTATGAATTGTTTAGTATTCAATGAGGGAATGAGTAGAGAGAGCCACTGCGTGATTCAATAAATATTTATTGGCTCTCTACTTTATGCCAGACACTAGCAATTCTGTGGTGAGTAAAGTAGACCTGAGAGGTGGTCTCTGATTCCATGGAGCTTATAGTCTGGTCAGGGAGAGAATGAACAGATGATTGCCTCTGCAAATACATAATGTCACATTGTTAGAACACATGTTTAAAGAAACATGCAGGGTGATATGGGAGCTCAGAGAGGGTGTCCCAGAAAAAAAAAAGAAAAAGACAGAGCTGAATCCCGAAGCATGCCTTGAAATGAACTATGAGGTGGGCAGCTATGGGGAAGGATGAGAACATTCTATGGAAGAGCATGTGCAAAGGTCCTGTGGCAAGAAGGAGTATGGGGCACATCAGAAGAACTGAAAAAAAGCCAAGGGTAATGGGCACAGACTGAACAAGAATCAGAGGTCTACAAGATGAGGCCAAAGTAGGGGCAGAGTCTACACCATGCAGGACCTTATGGGCCACAATATGATGTCTCAGTTGCTCTGAAGGAAATGGAAGGAAGGCACAGGGATGAAGAATGGAAGGTAAATTACAAATGATTAAATAGATCTGTATATTACCATGTCCCCTGGAGCAGGAAATGGCAACCCACTCCAGTATTCTTGCCTGAAGAATCCCATGGATAGAGGAGCCTGGCAGGCTATGGTCCACAGGGTCGGACACGACTGAAGTGACTTAGCATGCACATATTACCATGTGGAACTTTTAAGAGAGGATTGGAATACAGATAGTGTAGGAGCGCAGAGAAGGGGTCTCTGATCCAGCTGTAAGAATAATGGTGTTAGAAGGAGGAGGAAGACTCTGAGAGGCTGACACATGCATTCTTGATTGGAGGATATCTGGGAGTTACAGAGACAGCTGAGGCAGAAAAGGGCATTCAGGTAGAGAGAACCATGAAGGCGAAATACTGCATCATGTGATACGCTGAGGACCCTGCCTATAGTTCACTAGGATGAAGAGTGAGGAAGCACAGGAGCAAAGAAAGGGACTGGTGACATAGTCAGAGCCCAGGTTTTGAATGACACTTGATGTTTATGGAGGACTTTACTACATGAGAAAGCTCAATTTGGGGGAATGTTTAACATATTTGAGAGAACACAGTGGGGAAAAAAGCAGATACGTATGTTTACAAAGAACTAGGGTCAAGACAGGGAAAGATTGCAGTGAAAGGAGCAGTTAGGAGGCTGCTTCTGGAATTCAGGCAAGATATGGGAGATGGCATCATGGGGATAATGGTGTGGATGGGAGGAGATGCAGGCAGGCAATGAGCTGGGGTCTGAGCTCTCAGCTTGATTCTTTGCCCAATCTCCTACAAGAAGAGTTTATCTCCGCCCCATTCTCTCACCAGCATCCTGCCCAGAACCTCAGCCCCCCAGGCCCTCTGAGCCACCACTTCCACCACGCGCATCCTCCCTTGCTGCTGCCCACCCTCTAATCTTGGTCAGATGCTCTGCAAAACCAACACTGCTGATGCCTGTTATGTAACACTGTTGTTTCTATCTTCTGAGAACTAAGGGGGAGAAAAGTCTGCCTGACGAGTAATTCCGTATGTAAAAAAACAATCTGCCAGAGGCCTGGGGAAATATACCTGCAGTTCCTGCACACACTGGCAGGTACACCTGCTTGCCTGATGACAAATTCTGCCTTCAGACATCCTGGAAGCAGGACATGATTACACACGAGACATAAAAATGCCCTTTCCCATTTCAGGGACTGAGACCACCACTTTGAAGTTTAATGTGTGTGTGTGTGTGTGTGTGTGTGTTTCATTGTTCTCTGTTTTCCTTTAAGAAAAAAAATTGCCCTGAGGAAAACGTTTGATTTCGCTACTGCAGAGTAAGGATAATAACAGTGGCTGGTGAGAATAAAGTGAATGCATATAAATAGGGTCTTACATGATACCTGGCATATAGTAGGCATTCATTTAAGGGTTTTTTGAGCTGCCTTTTAGTGAGGGCTTACTCTGTTGCCAGGCTGTGTGCTAACTGCTTTACCTGCATTTTTAACATAGACTCCTGAGGTGCTGTCCATGGTTCTGAATTGGTTTTTTCCCAGCAACTGATGCTATTTTCCTCCTAATTCAGGGAAGCTGATTGTACCACAGCATCCACCATCTCCCTGGAATTCTTAATCGTATGACTTTCAGAGGACAAAATTTTAAGTCTCTTTTAAAATCATCTTCATCATTTATAATTTACATACAATTAAATGCAACCACCTTAATTGTACATTTTACTGGCTTTTGACAAATGTGTATACCAATTTAACCACCAAGATACAGAATATTTTCATCATCTTCAAGTGTCCCCTTGGGCTCCATCTTAATAAATCTCCCACATCTCAGTCACAGAAAAATTCTTATTTACCTTCCGTCACTACAGATTTGATTTGTCAATCCTTGATGTAATAGTAATATAAAGTATATAGTACATAGTCATTTATGTCTATCTTTTTTCTCTTAATGTAATTTTTTAGACTCCATCCATGTTAATGCAGATATCTGTAATTTATTCATTTTTATTGCTCATGCATCATCCCATATACAGTTTACTTATTTATCAATAGATGGACTTTCAGACTATTTCCAGTTTCGAGTTATTTTGAATAAAGCTGATACAAATATTTGTCTTTGCATACAAGTCTTTGCATGGACACGTTTACATGAATCTTGAATAAATACCAAGCAGTAACACTGATGAGTCATATAGTAAGTGTAGACTTAACTTTATTTTAAAACTGTCAAACTCTTTTTCTATTGTACCATTTTATACCCTCAATGTATGAGAATTCTAGTTGCTCTACTTTTCTCACCATCTCTTGATATTGTCACTGTTTTTAATTTAGCCATTCTAATGGGTGACATCTATCTTATTATGGTTTTAGTTTGCATTTCTCTGGAAATTAATGATGCTGATCATCTTTTCATGTGCTTGTCAAACATTTGTATATTATTTGTGAATTACCTTTGCCCTCTGTTCAAACCTTTGCCCTTTTAAATATGATCGTAATACTCTCAACAAACACAGGATCTTCAGGGTAAAAGTTATTAAAGCTGAGACTTGAAGGAAGACATAATCAACCTCAGGATGACAACAGTCCAAGAGAATATTCCCCTTTACTCCAAATTATTGAGCTCTTTGAACTAACAGCAATGGCCACCATAGGATTCTGGGTGTGGATACACCACAGAGAGGTAGGTAGACTGGGACAGTGGAAAGTCTCTACCTTGTTATCTCTAACTAATCCCTTATTAGCTAGTTGGCCCATGTAAGTCATTTAACATCTGTAATTCTCATCTCAATTATCTTCAAAATGCAACCTTCCTAAATGCGCTGGAAAGACTGAAGACGGTGTACATATGGTGTCTGTTGCATAGTAAATACTTGAGATACAAAACTTTTCATTCTGTCTTAAACATATTAGTTATAGATTGCCACAACAATGCTGCTTTAAAAACCATCCCCCATATGAATCACTTGACTGTGTACTTGTAACTTATAAAATTTGAAAAGACCCTGATGCTGGGAAAGACTGCAGGCAAAAGGAGAAGAAGGTGATAGAGGATGAGATGGTTAGATAGCATCATTGACTCAATGGACATGAATTTGAGCAAATTCCAGGAGACAGTGAAGGACAGGGAAGCCTGGAGTGTTGCAGTCCATGGGATCGCAGAGACCCGACTTAGCAACTGAACAATGACAACTTATATAATATTGTTCATTAACTATACTTCAGTTTTAAAAAATCATCCCTCAAATGCTGTGGTTAGTTTCAAAATGTGCTTATTTAGCTCTCAAGTCTATGACCAGTGACTCAGGTTAGGATCATCTAGGTTTCCCTTCCCGTTTCAACTCAGCTCACTCACATGTCTGGGGTTGGTTGACTGTTGACTAATCTAAGATAATCTCAGATGAGGTTGCTAGGGGTTTCTGCTTCACATGCCTCTCGACCTCCAGCAGGTTCATCCAGGCATGATCCCTAGGCAATGGTGGAAGTACAAGAGAGAAAGCAGAAACACACAAAGACGTCTCAGTCCTGGACTCTGAACTGGTAGAGAGACACTTCGATCATATTCTATTAGTCAAAGCAAATCACAGGTTCAAGAGGTGGGAGAACATCTCCACCTCTTTGGTGATAGAAATCACAAAGTCACGTGGAAAAGAGTATGCATACTGAGAGGCTGAAGAGTTGGTTCTATCACGCCAATCTGCCACACAAAACTTGAGATAAATTTAAATTACTTCCCACTCTCGAATCTCACTAATTCTGGCCTCAGGCTGAATATCTATGATCCAGTTTCCCTCCCCCCAGAAAAAAGAACAGCCCAATGACCTGACTTCTGTAAGATATGAGTCAGTGTCATTGTTCATTAGCAAGTCTAGCAGGACCAGGAAGTGAAAGAAAAGCTGAGAAGTTAGGTCATTTGTAAGGAGATGTTAATGGTACTCACTGCCTCTACACCCTCCCTCCCCCGACACACACACATACAGCTTTATTCCTCTGTATTACCCTCTATCCTGCTAAATGAGCTGGACTCCAAGGAGCCAAGCAGACTACCTCTCTGCTTGAGGGAGTGAAAACTCTGGACTCAGATAGAGATATTTATCAACTCTCCATCACCTTATCAATCATGAGTTAAGCCATCTTGGACCTGAATCTTGGAAGTAGTGGAGTTATACTTCACCAGTTTGAGATGACCTGCCTCATTATGGACACCTACTTAGGTAGTCTGACCAACTCACAAGGACCATTCTGCCAGTCTCCACGTCTAGAGACATAACAGTCGGCTCCTGAAAGTCTATTTATACAACAAAAAAGCAGCACCCCCATGCTTGAATCAGGTCACTTACATGAAAGAGAGCCCCTGATTCAAGCTGGGTCAGAGTCCTTGCTTTAGAATTTTGAATTGAGATATTCAGTCCTTCCGGTGGCTAGCTCTTTAAGAGTTTGGATAGCGTGGGGCTGGCAGATTCTGCCCATTATGAAGATTGTGTGGATCAGAAAAGCAGAGAAAGAAAAATTTCAGGAAAAGAAAAACAGTGAAGCATAGAGCAGTTAAAAAAAATCTAAATGGCTTCCAAACTTCTGATTTGGGCAATTTCTTATAGCGGAATCTTGTTGGTTTTGCCAGTATTCATTCTTCCTTATTCGGGTAGTAATACATTGAGGTTCCTGTGAGGAAGCACTCTTGCCAACTCTCCCTCCAGGTCCATTTGCATAAGATCTGACGATACCCTAAATTCCAGAGGAACATATGACACCCAAGCCTGGCAAAAAGAGAATCGCATCACTCTGACCACAATTATAATTTCAGGAACATGATCCAATTAGAGCAAATAAGCCCCAGGATTTAAGCAGATGAGACTAGAACAAAGAAGCACCCTATCTTTCCCACTAGACTTGGAATGTATGGATGTGAGCCAAGAGTCACTGGCCACCATCATGCCATCAGCAGGATTAAAGCCTGTTTGAAAACAGAGCCAGCAGAAGGCAGGGCTGAGAGATGGAAACTAAGTCCCAGTGGCATAGCAGGGGTTTAGTTCCTTGATCCAGCTGTGACTGAACCAAATCTTCAGGGAACCTCTTAGTTACAAGCTAATAAACTTTTTGTCTCCACAAGTGTCAGTTGGGTTTACTGTTTCTTACAACTAAAGGTCATAGCCATGACTTCAGCGAAGCCAAGTTACATTCCTCTCCCTGAGATTAGCTATTCTAATAAATCACTGGTTCTTTTCTACCTATGAAGCCCAAGTTGTTTCTCTAAGCAATCAAGAGTTACAATTCAGCTCTTTCTACATTTCATCATATGAGGATTTAAAGTGAGGGAATGAGGCTACACTAATATTTACTCTGTACTACGCGCTATGCCGGGCACTTTACCTCATTACACAGACAGTTCTGCTATCATATAACATATGTATTCATAAAATTCACTGCACTATGCAAAACTGTGCAATAAAAACTACAAAGTCCATGGGGAAATGAGGCTGGAGTACAACACTCAAAAACCTCACCCGTGACACATTAAAAAATACAGCAAACTGATAATAAGGGAAGCGCTGTTTTACACACGTTAAATCATTTTTAAATACATACATACTACAACAAATATGATCCTTTGCTCTGGAAAAGACCCAAAGTTGGCTTATGAAGGGCTTCTCTGGTGGCTCAGTCAGTAAAGAATCTGCCTGCAATGCAGGAGACCCATGTTTGATCCCCAGGTTGGGAAGATCCCTTGGAGAAGGGAATGGTAACCCACTCCAGTATTTTTGCTGGAGAATTCCATGGACAGAGGAGCCTGGTGGGCTATAGTCCAGGGGGTTGCAAAAGAGTCGGACATGAGTGAATGACTAACACTGGTTTGTGAAGGTAGGAGTTGGGAAAAGCAGCTGATGAGCTATGAGATAATAGAACTGATAACGGCTATCTGAAGTCAGACAGGAAGTTTTAACACCAGATGAGGTTAGGTGTGGCTCATAATTTAGGTATTGGGTAGATGCTTGAGGTGTGTGCACATTGTATCCTGTGTATTCTTACCTGGCTAGTTTCAGCTGAGTGCAATTGCCTTCATTCACCTATTATTTCTCACTGATGAAATTGTACATAAGCAAACACGAAATTCACATTATGTTCAGACTGCTTCCTAATGTATCAATCTCACTGGAACAAATTCATGTTTCTGGGACAAGTGTTAAGAGCCGCATTAACCATCTCATATGATCCTAACCTTAATCTTACATCATAGATATTAGTTCTTTCATTTTAAAAGAAAAGACCTTGAGGTTCAGGGAGCCAGTGAGTGGCCAAACTTAGACTCAAAGCTGTGTCCACCAGACTGTAGAGCTCACGCACTCTCCACACTGGCAGGCTCCATCTCAGCACCAGTGTTTCCTAGGTTACGTGTCTAAGTTGCCTTACCCTTGGCTGTCTTCTCCTCAGGTTTCAGGAGTTACATAAGATTCTGCACTGAAATTTTAAAAATCTGGCACAGGAGGTAGTGACTGCATCATGTTTCTCACTCAACCTTGGTTACTCCATCTGTAAAATGGGGCAGTTCCGTTTATTACCCACCCACCCCACGGAGACGGTGCACTGGCTGCATACCCTGCTGACAAGGCACTAGCCTCACACAGTTCACAACATATGAACACACGAGGCTTCTTCATTCCAACCACTGCATTTAACACAGGAGGGGGCTTCCCTTTGGCTCAGATGGTAAAGAATCCACCTGCAATGTGGGAGACATGGGTTCAACCCCTGGGTTGGGAAGATCCCCTGGAGAAAGGAGCAGCTACCCACTCTAGTATTCTTGCCTGGAGAATTCCATGGACAAAGGAGCCTGGGAGGCTACAGACCACGGGGTTGCAAAGAGTCAGACACGACTGAGGACTGAGTGACTTTCACTTCACAAACTGCAGGCCAGAGAGAGCAGGGGACTCACCAAGGTCACAGAGGAAGGTGGTAGCAGGAGAGTGATTAAAATCCGGGGCTGTGGATGCCTAGCAAAGTCATTTTCAGTGTGCCTGGAATAAGACTCATTGTAACCATGGTGCCCAGTGGAACCTGCTTAAACCACTGTTTACTCAAACTAGCCCCTCCATCAACAGAGAAGAGCTACAGAAATGGCCAGGAGGTGTGTGCTCATCTTCCTAAGCCTTGCAGTTTCGCACAGTCACTTGGCTGCACATAAACCCACAGCCCATTATTCTGACAGAGTGATAGCCCCACACTACAAGCCAGGCTAATCAATCACTCAACCATTGTTTACCGAGAACTCCCCTCTCTTTTGTTGTGAAAGGGCCTTTCAGGATTCATCTCCCCCATTGCATTGTTCTCCTATAAGTGCTTTAATAGGGTTCACCTACCCAGCAAATGGCATTTATTAAGAAACAATTCTGTTCTACCATATTTTATTCATCAAAGCCTTAAAGAGCTGCCAATCAATACCCCTGGCCGGCAGAAGATAACTAGCCCAGACCATGACACTACACGACACTGGGTGATTCTAGCCAAGAGTAGAATTGTGATGTTTCAACTCATTCATGGGATCTGGATCTTGGATTGGCTTCAGAAGGAGGGTCTGAAATAACGTCTGAATGCAAATAGTTTATATAGTCGGTAGGAAGGAGGAGAGAAGTTAGACAGAGAAGGGGCATAAGACAATCCAGTCTTAACTGGCAGGGGCAACTGATGCTCAATCCCCACACTGAGAGTGGAGGAGGGGGAACTCCTGGGAGTATGTAGAATATGCCTTGGGGTTACTTCACCCAAGAGATGAGAAAACTGGGGAATCCATTACTGGCTGAGAGCTGCTTCCAGAGGTATCAACTCTCCTGCACTTCTAGGCCACCTCACATGCAGGAGAGCATGGCAGAGAAAGCCCTCCTACAGAGTGAGCGGAAGGTCCCTGTAGTGGAATGCCATCACCAGATACAGGCAGGTAAGTGCCAAAGAGATAAGTAATAGGCACCCATTCACCTGCACACTTGGTTACAGGTAAGTACCCAGTTTTTTTTAAGTCACTTAAAATATTAAAAAATAGTAATAATACATAGATGAACTTATTTGCAAAGCAGAAATAAAGGTGCAGATGGAGTGAACAAACATACGATACCAAGGAGGGAAGGAGGGTGGGATGAATTGGGAGACCTTGATTGGCAAATGCACCCTAGTATGTATAAAACAGATAACTAATGGGAGCCTACCATACAGCGCAGGAAATTCTACTCAATGTCCTGTGGTGACCTAAATGGGAAAGAAGTCCAAGGAAGACAGGATATATGTGTATGTGTGGCTGATTCACTTTGCTGTGCCACCGAAACTAACCCAACATTGTAAAGCAACTATATCCCAATAAAAAAAGTAGTCATCATAGATTCCACTGATTAAGGGCTTACTGTGTGCCAAGCATTGTGTAAACACTTGATACAAACTATCTCACTGAATCCTCACAGCACTGTCATAGGGTAGGTCTTCTAAGTATCCTCATTTCAGAGACAAGGAGGTTGATTCTTGAAGAGCTTAAATAAATCGCCTAACTTCAAGGACTCAAGAAGGAGCTGAGATGAGATTGGAACCCACATGTGTCTGACTTCAATGCCTTTGCCTTTCTTTGACTTCATTCTGGTCGTAGAAATCACGAAAGTGATGAGACAGATGTATCCATCTCATTCTGGAGGATGAAGGGTCTGAAAGAGAGATGGGTACCCAGCCAGAAATGTTATATCCAGGAAAGGCCTATGTAGAAGACCTCTGTGGCATTTACATCCATTTCTCCATCTTTTGGTAACAGCACCCCTGCATTCCTCTGAGAAAGGATTCCACTCCAGTTTTGGAGGGCTGAACCCACCCTCCAACTGGATTACATCACCCAGGCCTGACCAATCATAGAATTCCACTACCATCTCCAAACAGTGATAGGTTCAAGGAAGGTCATGTGACCCTGATGATTCCAATGACAATTTATACCGTAACTATAATATAAGAAGCAGCTCTTTTTCCCTTAAGGTTGCTGAACTGAGGAACATACATTGCCAAGAACTGGCTTTGCTACCACGTGGGGAGAGCCTGTGTGCAAACAAAGCCACATCAACATAAGCAGAGCCAGGGAGAGAGGCAGATTTTTCAATAAAACTTACTGAGGTATAATTTACATAAAATAAAATACACCCATGTTAAGGGCACAGTTTGATGCATTCTGACATTTGCATATAGTCGAGTAACCACCATGACAAGCGAGAGTAATAATGTGTCCATCACCTTAGAGGGTCTCAGACCTGTTTGCTGTCAATTACTCCATCCCAACTCCAGGTAAAAGATCCCGATGCTGGGAAAGATTGAAGGCAGGAGGGAGAAGGGGACAACGGAGGATGAGATGGTTGGACGGCATCACCGACTCAATGGACGCGAGTTTGAGCAAATTCTGGGAAACAGTGAAGGACGGGGAAGTCGGGCGTGCTGCAAAGTCCATGGGGTCGCAAAGAGTCAGACGTGACTGAGTGACTGAACAACTACTCCAGGTAACCACTGGTCTACTTCATCACTATAGGGTTACCTTTTTAGAATCTCATGTAAATAGAATATACAGATGTGCCTGGCTTCTTTTACTCAATATAAGGCTTTTGAGATTCAACCTTGTTTTCGCATGTATCAATATTCATTCTTTTCATTGCTGAGAATTACTCCATTGTGTGGATATTCCAGCTTGTTTATTAATTCTCCTGTTGATGGACATTTGGGTTGCTTCCAGTTTGGGGCTATTATGAATAAAGCTTCTATGAATACTAGTGTAGATTTCTTTGCATGGATATAATTTTCAATTCTCTTGGGTAAATACACAGGAAGGGGATGTTTCAGTGGCATGCTAAGTGTTCACTGAATTAAGAAACAAAAGGTAAACTTTAAACAAGGTCTTTAGAGCACCTGTTTCTAGTTGGATTCCTAGACTTTTTGTTACATGACCCAATTAATAACATTAATTGTTTAAGGAAGTTTGAAGTGGATTTTATTGCTACTTATAACTGAAAGAATACTGATGGAGTCCATCTTCCAGGTAACAATATCCATAACTATTGGCCAGTTTCCAAAGAAACCTAGGAATTCTGCATCCAAGAGTTGACAGCCAATATGCGTGCTAAGTCACTTCAATCATATCCGACTGTTTGTGATCCTATGAACCATAGCATGCCAAGCTGCTCTGTCCATGGGATTCTCCAGGCAAAAATAAAGAAATGGGTTGCCATGCCCTCCTCCAGGGGATCTTCCTGACCCAGGGATCGAACCCTCATCTCTTATGTCTCTTGCATTGGCAGGCAGGTTCTTTACCACTAGCACCATCTGGGAATCCCTAGTACAACTTAACGTTGAAAAGAGAAATCCTGGGGCTCCCGTTTTGTTGTTCAGTAGATAAATTATAGCCCCAAAGACTTGGGTGCAGTGGTTCAGGCAGTTGCCGGGAGTCTCTTCTAGTCCCTTCCAGACGACAAAACTCCAGGAAGTTTCGGTACCCTGAAGGCAGAGCTAATAACTTTGAACCTTAAAACCTGACGCTTTGACTTTGATCCAGGAGCGGCACTGATTTCCTCTTTCTTCAGCCAAAGTCTTTGCATTTCACGTTCTACTCCTATAAAGTGGAAATGATACTAATCACCCCAGCTAATTGGAAGTTTTTCATTGTATTGAGTGCTTTATATGCATTACACAGGTAATCCTCAAAACAATCCTATAAGAAGATTCTCATTATTACTCCTATTAACAGATAGGGAAATGAAGGCTGACAGAGGTTAAGAACTGACCCACAGTGAATGTATAACAGGATAATCACTATGAAAAACAGCATAGAGTTTCCTCAAAAAAATTGAAAATAGAACTACCATAAGATCCAGCAACCTCACTTCTAATTCACCCAAATGAATTGAAATCAGGATCTCAAGAGCCATTTGCCCTCCCATGTTCATTGTAGCATTATTCACAGTCAGCAAGAAGAAAACAACCTTCATGTCCATTGATGTTGTTGTTTGTCAGTTGCTAGGTCATGTCCGACTTTTTGTGTCCCCATGGACTGCAGCACACCAGGCTTCCCTGTCCTTCACTATCTCCCAGAGTTTGCTCAAACCCATGTCCATTGAGTCAGTGATGCCATCCAACCATCTCATCCTCTGTCATCCCCTTCTCCTCCTGCCTTCAATCTTTCCCAGCCCCATGGTCTTTTCCAATGAGTCAGCTCTTCCCATCAGGTGGCCAAAGTATTGGACTTTCAGCATCAGTCCTTTCAATGAATACTCAGGGTTGATAGATGAATAATAAAGAAAATGCATATTCATACAATGGAATATTATTCAGCCTTAAAAAAAAAAGGAAACAATGCCACACCTGACAATGTGGATGAATCTGGAAGACATTATGCTAAGTGAAATAAGCCAGTGGCGAAGGAGCAACATTGCACGATTCCACTTATATGAAGAATCTAAAGTCGTGAAACTCCTAGAAGCAGAAGATAGAGTGGTGGCTGCCAGGGGTTTGTGGGGGAGGAGGAAATGGGGAATTGGTGTTCAAAGGGTATGAAGTTTCAGCCATGCAAAATGAATAAGTTCTAAAGATCTGCTGTACAAAACAGTGTCTGTAGTTAAAAACACACAGTCAGTCTCTCAGTTGTGTCCAATTCTTTGCAACCCCATGGACAGTAGCCCTCCAGGCTCCTCTGTCCTTGGGATTTCCCAGGCAAGAATACTGGAGCAGGGTGCCATTTCCTCCTCCAAGGGATCTTCCCAATCCAGGGACCCAACCCACACCTCCTGTGTCTCCTACCTTGCAGGAAGATTCTTGACCACTGAGCCATTGGGGAAGCCCATAATTAAAAATACTGTAATAAAAATTGTAAAGTGTTGATGAGAGAGTAGATTTCACACTAAGTATTCTTGCCACATTTTCTTACAAGTGGAAAAAAAAGAATGGACCCACAGTTTAAAACAAGGACCTTAGGGTGTCATCTATGTCTGACTCCCAAGCAGGCACTGAATCACCATGTTCTATTAACTAACAAATGCACTCGGAGTGCCTATTGGGAGTGACACACCATGTCGGTGGTTCTCACCTTTGGCTAAATATTAGAATCCTTTGGAGACTTCAAAGGATCCCAATGCCCAGGACACACCCTGAAACAAGTAAGTCAGAATCTCTGGAAGTGAGACCAAGGCATCATTATTTTCTAAAGTGCCCTAGGGCTTCTGGCACATTGCCAAGCTTGAGGACCAGGGGTCTGGGGCAGTGGTTTTTCAACTTGAGCATGTATGAGAGTCACGTGGAGGGCTTGTGAAACAGACTGCCAGGGCCCAGGCTCAGAGTCTCTGATCCAATGGATGTGGGGTATGTCTTGAGAATCTGCATTGCTTACAAGTTTCCAGATGATGCTGATACTGCTGGTCTGGGGACCAAATTCTGAAAACCAGTGGTCTAGGATGATGAAAGTGAAAGTGAAAGCCACTCAGTCGTGTCTGACTCTTTGCGACCCCATGGACTACACAGCCCATGGTATTCTCCAGGCCAGAATACTGCAATAGGTAGCCTTTCCCTTCTCCAGGGGATCTTCCCAGCCCAAGGATCAAACCCAGGTCTCCTGCATTGCAGGCAGATTCTTTACCAGCTGAGCTACAAGGGAAGCCCAAGAGTCCTGGATTGAGTAGCCTATCTCTTCTCCAGCGGATCTTCCCGACCCAGGAATCGAACCAGGGTCTCCTGCATTGCAGGCAGATTTTTTACCAACTGAGCTATCAGGGAAGCCTGAAAAAAGAATAATTAGCCCTTGCCTTTAAATGTGTCCTAACCTGGATCTCCTGCATTGCAGGTAGACTCTACCATCTGAGCCACCAGAGAAGCCCTATATAATAAATAGGACATTACAATCCAATGTCATAAGTGTGATGATAAATTAAGTATGAGGTATTCTAGAAACTCATAGAAGGAAGACATCACATAGGCCTAAAAGTTCAGAGAAAATTCCAAGAGGGGACGATGCTATACTGAGTTTTAAAGAATCCTCTTAAAATACTGATATCAGTCCCAAGTTGACTATGATATTGCTGTTGTTGTTGTTGCTTAGTTACCAAGTTGTGTCTGATCCCTGTGCCATCCCATGGACTGTAGCCTGCCAGGCTCCTCTGTCCATGGGATTCTCCAGGCAAGGATACTGGAATGGGTTGCCATTTCCTTCTCCAGGATTATGTGTGTGCTGAGCTTAATCACTCAGTCCTGTCCAGCTCTTTGTGACCACATGGACTGTAGCCCACCAGACTCCCCTTGTCCATGGGGATTCTCCAAGCAAGAATACATGAGTGGGTTGCCATTCCCTTCTTGAGGGGATCTTCCCAACCCAACCCAATGGGGAACGAACCCAGATCTCCCACATTGCAGGCAGATTCTTTACCGCCTAAACCACTAGGCAAGTCCCACCAGGATTATGACATATGTGAAATCTAAAATATGACACAATGAACCTATCTATGAAACAGAAACAGGCTCACTGGCATAGAGAACAGAATTGTGGCTGCTAAGGGGGAGAATGTTAGGGAGGGATAGATTGATGAGAGTTTGGGATTAGCAGATGCAAACTATTACATACAGGGTGGATAAATAACAAGGTTCTACTATATAGCACAGGTTACTATATTCAATATCTTGTGATAAACCATAATGGAAATGAATATCTAAAAAGAACTATACTTAATAGTTCTTTAAGTTCTTTAACTATACTTAAAGTCAAAAAAAAAAAAAAAATCAAGGTGACTAAGGATAAACGAGAGAAGCTAGTAAGGTACTCGCACAGGGCCTGACTCACAGTAGATATTCAATAGAAGCCTTTCCAGACCAAGTCACATGGGATCCCACAATTTTCCATCCAGACATCCCTTCTCCAAGATCTTCCCCCCGCCCTCATTAGTGAAGATGCTCAACATATTTGTATTTGACAGAAGGTACCTGGTACTGCGATGCCAGCTGCACCACTGCCACTTCCAGGCAAGCAGAGACCTCACCCTATAGAAGATGCTAATCAGGGATAAGGAAGCGTCACAGGGATCTGCAGATTCACCAAACCCAGGAACTCTGGGTCTACGGTGTGGCAGGCATCAGTCAAGGCGTTTTATGTGCAGGCTCTGCAAAGGTGGATACTATCATCCTTTAGGTTTTAGCTGAGGATGCAGAGGCTCTGAGAGGATGCAGAGGCTCTGAGAGAAGGATGAGGATGCTGAGGCTCAGGGAGCTGAAATAACTCACCAGTGGTCACACAACCCATTAAATGGCAAAGGCAGGACTTGAGCTGGGGTCTGTCTTATTCCAACCTTCTCCTTATAGCAGAATATACTGCTTCCCTCTTGGAAAATTCTGCCTGACTTGCTCCAATTCCAGCACTGGAGGGTGTAGGGAATCCAAACCCTTTAATATTTATCTGTGGGACTGGCTCCTCTGCAGTGCCAAGTGGCCAAGGGTGCCAAAGAGGGTGTTGGCACTGAACCTGCCAAAATCTGCCTCTGTGCCCCCACCAGCTGGGCTGCCCAAGGCCCTGAGTTCCAGCTGCCAAAGGTAAGGTGGTGAATGCCAGGCTGGGGGAGGCCCAGGATGAGCAGTGACAGCTTCTGTGTTGCAAAAGATATGCCCGAGTCTTGACCTCTCCCTACAGCTGCTAGTAAAAAGCCATGCAAATGCTTCCTTTACCCTAGAAAGAGCACAAACTCTAGAATCAACGGTGGTGGTGGTGGTGGTGGTTTAGTCACTCAGTCTTGTTCAACTTTTGCAATCCCTTGGACTGTAGCCCACCAGGCTCCTCTGTCCATAGGATTTCCCAGGCAAGAATACTGGAGTGGGGTGCCATTCTCTAGGGCATCTTCCTGACCCAGGGATTGAATTTGCATCTCCTGTATTACAGGCAGATTCTTTACCAATGAGCCACCAGGGAAGAATCAGCAGAGCTGTGTTCAGTTTCTGAATGTGTTTGAGCTACTTGTTTACTTTCCCTGAGCTTCTGTTTTCATCTTTAAAATTGAGATAACCCCTGCAAATAGGCTCATCACTACCATCCTTTTCGATTCCATATATATGTGTTAATATGTGATATTTATTTTTCTCTTTATGACTTACTTCACTCTGAATAATAGGCTCTAGAGTTGTGGACACAGTGGGGAGAGGAGAGGGAGGGACAAACTGAGAGAGTAGCATCGAAATATACACATTACCATGTGTAAAATAGATAACCAGCGGGAATTTGCTGTATGATGCAGGCAGCTCAAACCTGGTGCTCTGTGACAACCTAGAGGGTGGGAGGGGATCGGAGGTGGGAGGGGGGTTCCAGAGGGAGGGGACATTATATACCTATGGCTGATTCGTGTTGTTGAATGGCAGAAAGCAACACAATATTGTAGAACAATTATCCCCCAATTAAAACTAAAAATAAATTAAAAATGGAGATGACCAATACACCAAGTGTTAGCAAGGATTTATGGCTATGAGAAATGGAGAGCTTTAGTCCAGTTCCTGGCATATAGTATTAGTCGCTTAGTCATGTCTGACTCTTTGTGACCCCATGGATAGTAGCCCACCAGGCTCCTCTGTCCTTGGGATTCTCCAGGCAAGGATACTGGAATGGGTAGCCATTCCCTTCTCCAGGGGATCTTCCTAACCCAAGGATCAAGCCCAGGTCTCCTGTACTGCAGGTAGATTCTTTACCATCTGAGCTACCCTGGTAAACACTAGATGTTTTATTACTGTCCCTCTCTGCCTCAGTCTCTCCTTTCCCTGAATTTTAGGTGGTAAATCACTTTCCATAGTATTCTCTTATCCCTTCTATCTTTCTGGTGTATTCCATTCTGTCCTGGGTTAGATAGTATCCCCACTGAAGTCTGTCCAAGTGTTAATCCCCAGAACCTGTGAATGTGACCTTATATAGAAAGAGGGTCTTTGTCGATATAACCAAATGAAGAACCTCATGATGAGGTCATCCTGAATTATACAGATGGGCAGGCCCTAAATACAGTGACAGGCGTACTCACAAGAGAAATGCAAAGAGAGATTTGACACATAAAAGCCCAGAAGAAAGAAGGCCATGTGAAGGCAGAGGCTGGAGTTTTGCAGCCACAAGACAAGGAATGCTTGAAGGCAGGAGGGCAAGGAAGCACTCTCCCTACAGATTTCAGACTTCCTGGTGGTCCAGTGGTTAGGACTCCGTGCTTCCAATGCAGGGAGCATGGGTTCAATCCTTGGTCAGGGAAGTTCCACATGACTTGAGATGCAGCCACACACACACACACACACACACACACACACACAATCCTTAAAGATTTTAAGAGAGAGTGTGGCCTTACCAACACCTTGTTTTCAGACTTCCAGTCTCCAAAACTATAAGAAAAAAACTTTGTATTGTTTTATAGCCAGACAGTGGATAGTGATAGGATCCATCTGCAAGAGAACCCTAATGCACCTTCTTCTCACCCCTCACCAAATTTCCACCTCAACCCTTAGAGAAAAGAATAGCCAGTGACTCAGTCTTCCTCTTCTTCCTCCTCACCACAGTTCCCCATCTTCTTACTTCACATGGGAAGAGAAGTAGCTCATCTGAATGTCTGGAATTAGATACATGGATTGAGCCACATTTTACTAATGCCACTGAGCCTTAAATATCAGAAGCCTGGCTCCGTATCCTATTTTACACTTGCGTCCCTCATTTGTCGAAGACTGTTTTGCAAACATGCCCTCAGCAGGACCACCAAAAGAGAATTTCTCAATGTCATCACTACTGTTTGGACTGGATCACTTTTCATTATGTGTGTATGGAAAGAAGGGAGTCAGGACATCCCTGGTGGTCCAGTGGCTAAGACTCAGAGCTCCCAATGCAGGGGAACTGGGTTTGATCCATGGTCAGGGAAATAGATCCCACATGTCGCAGCTAAGAGTTTGCATGCAGCAACTAAGACCTGGGATAGCCAAAATACAAAATAATAATGATAAAATAAATTTTAAGAAAAGAAAGGAGTGGGTCCTGTGATGTCTAGGGTATTGAGAAGCACCCCTGGCCTTTACACGAAATAGGTGCCAAGAGCCACCACCCTCCCCCAGTGATGATGACTCATTGGATCATTGGGGGTCCAGTGGTTAAGACTCCACTGTAGGTTCGATCCTTGGTCAGGGAACTAAAATCCCACATGCTGAACCAAGCATAGCCAAAAAGAAAAGAAGAAGGACTACTGGCAAATACCCCTAAAGGAGGAGAGAGAGGAAAACCATCCCAAGTTGATTCACTCCTGCTCTACAGGAAAGTCCAGCATCTACGAGGCTTGTAGAAAGGGTAGAAACACCCTGTCATCTCTGTCTATGAGACTGAACGAGCAAGCTCAGCCTGGCACACCCAGCCCTTCTAGATTGAAATAAACCAGGAACAGAAATCCCAACAAATTCTGGGCCTGAGCTTCTTGCTCCAGCACCAACCAGCAGAAGAGCCTAGGACTGGGGAGATATTAGGTGTCTGCAGATAAAAATGAACGCAAGACTCTGTGTCCTTGTGTATAATTCCTTCAAAGAGAAGTGATAGGATATCCTACTCACACTGAATGCCTGACAGTTATAACCACAAAGGTCTTGAAACTTATAGCTCCACTGTATCAGAGGCCTTTGGTACATTTGGACCATAGAATCTAGAAAGGAAGGGAAATTGGAGATGGAAAGGATGTGCTAAAGACTCTTATATGCCATACTTATATGGATGGATTAAATATCCCTCCAACTCCCAAATTCATATTTGGAAATCCTAACCACACAGCAGCTCTGCTTGGAGATGGGGCCTTTAGAGGAATTAAGGTTAAGGGAGGTCATAGAGGTGGGGCCCTAATCCAATAGGATTAGTGTCCTTATAACAGACACCAAAGAGCCCCTGCCCTCTTTCTCTCTCTTCCTCTACGTCAACCTTGATCTCTACCTCTAACTCTCTTCTTAGACACACACCAAGGAAAGTTCATGTGAGGGTATCATAAGAAGGAACCATCTGCAACAGTGAGGAGGAGGGGCCTCACCAGAAACTGAATCAGCTGGAACCTTAATCTTGGACTTCCAGCCTCGAAAACTTCGAGAAAACAGATTTCTATTATTTAAGCCCCTCAGCCTATGGTATTTTGTTATGACAGCCCAAGCAGGTAAAGGCTCCTTCTAAGGAGTTTGAACTTTGTCCTGTGGGTAGAAAATTTCCAAAACTCAGTTCCTAGACCTTCTGTATCAGATCTCCTAATTCAGTTTAGTTCAGTTCAGTCGCTCAGTCGTGTCCGACTCTTTGCGAACCCATGAATCACAGCACGCCAGGCCTCCCTGTCCATCACCAACTCCTGGAGTTTACCCAAACTCATGTCCATCAAGTCAGTGATGCCATCCAGCCATCTCATCCTCTGTCGTCCCCTTCTCCTCCTGCCGCCAATCCCTCCCAGCATCAGGGTCTTTTCCAATGAGTCAACTCTTCGCATGAGGTGGCCAAAGTACTGAAGTTTCAGCTTCAGCATCAGGGTCTTTTCCAATGAGTCAACTCTTCGCATGAGGTGGCCAAAGTACTGGAGTTTCAGCTTCAGCATCAGTCCTTCCAATGAACACCCAGGACTGATCTCCTTTAGGATGGCCTGGCTGGATTTCTTTGCAGTCCAAGGAAAGAAGACTCTCAAGAGTCTTCTCCAACACCACAGATCAAAAGTATCAATTCCTCGGTGCTCAGCTTTCTTCACAGTCCAACTCTCACATCCATACCTGACCACTGGAAAAACAATAGCCTTGACTAAATGGACCTTTGTTGGCAAAGTAATGTCTCTGCTTTTGAATATGCTGTCTAGGTTGGTCATAATTTTCCTTCCAAGGAGTAAGCATCTTTTAATTTCATGGCTGCAATCACCATCTGCAAGAGGCTCTTGCAAATGCAGACAACCCACACCTGCTGAATCAGGGGCTCTGAAAGTTGGGCCAAGGAATCTGCATTGTTATAAGAGCACCAGGTGATATTTACACACATTAAAATTATATGACTAGGACTTCCCTGGTGGTACAGTGGATAGGAATCCAGCTACCAATGCAGGGGACACAGGTTCAATCCCTGATTCAGGAAGATTCCATGTACCATGGAGCAACTAAGCTCATGAGCCACACATACTGAGCCTGCATGCTGCAACTACTGAAACCCAAGCACCCTAGAGCCCAGGCTCCACGACAAGAGAAGCCACTGCCATAAGAAGCCCAAGGACCACAACTAGAGAGTAGCCTCCACTCGCCACAACTTTAGAGAAAGCCCACATGCAGCAACAAAGACTCAGCACAGCCATTATTAATTAAATTTTAAAAACTGCATGACTGAAGTTAACAGTGGCTGGGAATCCATAAAGAACTTTAAGCAGACATATTTTGGAATTACTTCCAGCTGCAGTGCCTCTCCTGGACTGAAAAACAGCTGGGATGGAGGCAGAGAGAACACTGCAAAGTCTGCACGTGTTGAGACTCTTCTTTCTGTTGCTTTGCAACTGTTTGCCTTTATCCCTATGGAACAACCCTCCTCTTCCTACACCTTGCTCAAAAGACACAGCTCGTAAAAGATGACCCACGCAGTGAAGGACGGTGTGCCGGGCAAATGCTAAGAGGTAGGGTAGACAGACTGAGGGTAGGAAAAGAGAATGAATGGGGAAAAAATCACACACACACACAGGAAGGAAACAGGAGATACTGAGAAACGGGTCATAATTGACCATATTTAATGACTTCCTCAGGAAGTGGGGCCAACTGGCCTGCGTCTAAATTCAGACTAGAGGCCAGATCCCTCTTGCCAGATCTGGGGCCAAAGCTTTGAGCGCAGCACATGAATAATGAGGGGGAGCCAGGCCAACACGAGTTCAAGAAGCCCTCTCCACAGAAGGGTTCTGCTGATTATGAAAGCCTCCAAGACAGGCAAACAGAGGGGAGCAAAGGCTGCTTAGGCAGGGATCCAGCTGTGGTTACCTCTGCCCAATCAAGGGCTGGGACTCTGAGCTGGCCTGTTAGTAGGGGACAACATAGGATTTGGGGAAGTGTGAATGGTCTGGACTGGTACAAGGAAGAAATCCAAGTTCAGACCTTTCTCCTTTCAGTAACCAAAAATCTTTGGGATGAACATACACACATTATTCTATATTAAATACTCACACTACTATATATAAAATAACCAACAAGCACCTACTCTATAGCACAGGGAACTCTACTCAATACTCTGTAATAACTTACAAGGGAAAAGAATCTAAAAAAGAATGACTAGATGAATATAGGTAATGCAATCACTATGCTGTACACCTGAAACGGACCCAACATTGTAAATCAACTACACTTCAATAAAATTTTTTAAATGAATAAATAAAAATGTTAAAGTAGCCAAAAATCTCCTGTTAGAAGGGAATACAGGCCTGCGGAAAGACTCTGGGTTGAATGCATGACCCGGTATGACTTGAGAAGGGCAGAAGTTGGCAGAGTCCATGTCCTTTCAGCACTGCTGTCACACAAGGATGTATTCAAGCCCCTTCTCTCATGTTTACAAGCTGGGGAGCCTTGAGCCAGTAAATTAACTTCCCTAAACCTCAGTTTCCCTTACCTGTGAAATGGGAATAATAACCTATTTTGTAAGGTTCTCATGAGGATTAAATGAGATCATCGATGGACGGTGTTTACCCCCATGCCTGACACATAGTAGGCAGTTTGTATTATCTATTAATATTTATTGCTGTTGACGATATTATTTTCAAAGAATAAGGACTTTCAATAAGAGAGATCTAAATGGGAATCCCAGCTTAGCCAATAGCCATGAGATTTTCAACAAATTACTTGATCATTTTGAGTGTCAGTTCCCTTTTCTGCAAGATGGGGGTAATTATTCCAACTTGGAAATCTGTTTATGAAACTCCAGTGAGATGATGTATAGAAAAGTGCCTTTCACAAAATCTTACATCCCATCTTTTCAGAAGAGCAAAAGTTCCCATGGGGCAGGGAGCCCCAACATATACATAAACAGTTAGACTCCTGCTCAACACTTCAAAATGCGTTTTGAAATTTCTAATACCAGAGAATACTCACCTAGGTCAAAATTGCCTTTCTTGGGGATTACGTTTCTAAACGTCCCAGGAAAGTGCCTAAGAAGCACAGTATGTCCCTGCATCTTGATGTTGACTTCATCCCCCTTCATGATTTCCCACACAGCCCATTCCTTTAACACGTGGCATAATGCTTTTGTAATACTTTCAACATAAAGGTTGTCATAGGTCTAATCCATCAACCAAGCAACCAATAAATGAATGTTCTGGGACTTCCCTGGTGGTCCAGTGGTTAAGAATCTGCCTTGCAAAGCAGGGGATGTGGGTTAGATCCCTGCTCTGGGAACTAAGATCCTACATGCCTTGAAGCACCTAAACCCGCACATCACAACTAAAGAGCCCGTGCACCGCAATGAAAAACCCCACATGATGCAGCGAGTATCCTGTGCAGCACAACTAAGACACAACACAGACAAGTAAATATGTTTTTTAAAGATCCAATAAATAAATAAGTAAAATGAATGTACTGAGTTGAGTTTGGTTATTAGTCTTGTAGGATCTGCCCAATGCAAATATAAGTGATGATAAAGCCACCAAAACTGGAAAGCTAGACCCTGCATCTTCCTTTGTGCAGAGAAAAAATAATCTCTGCCCTCATCACCGCCTATTATACAACCAACTACGTGGACTTACGCTTGTGAATTCAGTGTTACCGCCCCTCCTCTTCCTTGCACATACAGTCAGCAAAGATTTAGACAGCTCTAGGAATCTGTGGCAGAGCTTCCCCAGTGGCTCAGTGGTAAAGAGTCTGCTTGCAATGCAGGAGACACAGGAGACAGGTTCAATCCCTGAGTCAGGAAGACCACATGGAGGAGGGCACAGCAACCCACTCCAGTATTCTTGCCTGGAGAATCCCATGGACAGAGGAGCCTGGTGGGCTACAGACTTAGGATCGCAAAGAGTAGACAGAAGCAACTTAGCATGTGCACACGCATGAAGAATCTGTGGCATGGAGAAACATGGGGAAAATGTTCCCGTTGAAAGCTCTAGGAGGGCTGAAACCATAAGCGGCTAAGAAGCTAAAGAAATTAATTTGTCTTTGTGAAATTGGCACCAGACTTCAAAGGTATTGATGAATCAGCTGCTCCAGACACCTCTGATCTCCAGGGGCAAATCTGTGTGTTTATGCAGAGAGCAACAGTTCCTTCCAGCCACAAACTACTCAGGCCTCCTGCCTGCTTTCTCGAGTGATTTTAGGTGGCAGTGCCCTCAAAGCCCCCAAGAGAATTAACCCCAGATGCTCCAAAAACTGGGTTCAAGAATCAAGATGAAAAAATTCAGTCTGTTCTCAATTTTCTGCAGTATCTGGGAATAGGGAGCATAAGGTAAACTAAAAAAGCCTTGGCTTTAGAGAACTAGAACTGAGTCCACACCCTGCATTCACTACTTATCAGTTGGGAAAACTGTTTAACCTCCTTGAACCTCAATCCTCTCATCTGTATAATGGGAACACTGCCTTTCAGGTTTGTTTATAAAGCGGGAGTCAGCCAACTTTTTCTGTAAAGAGCCGGAGGGCAAATATTTTAGGCTTAACAGGGTCATATGGTCTCTACCACAACTAGTCAACTCTGCCATTGCAGAACAAAAAGAGACACAGATAATACATACATAACTAGGCATGGCTGTGTTCTGATAGTACTTTATTTACTAAAATAGACAGCCAGCTGAACTTGGCCCATGAGGTATAGAGTGCCAACTCGTGGCTGAAAAACATAAAACCCAGTGTCTACACATGAAAGACAAAAATGGTAGTGATGATGATGATGATGATGATGATGATAGCAACGCTGATTAACACAGAAGACCCACCAGCCAGTCATCGGCCGAGTGCCCTGTTTGTCCAACCCTCTGCACACGTGAGTGCTAAACCACTCCAATCACGTCGGACTCTTTGTGATCCCATGGACTGTAGCCCGCCAGGCTCCTCTGTCCATGGGATTCTCCATGTAAGAACACGGAGTGGGTTGCCATGCTCTCCTCCAGGGGATCTTCCTGACCCAGGGATCGAACCCGTGTCTCCTGCATTGGCAGGCAGATTCTTTACCACTGAGCCACCTGGGAAGCCCATCCAACCCTCTACTAGATGCTAAAGGAGAGAGGTACCAGGCAGATAGGTGAGGCCTCCATCTTCGAGTCACTTTCACTTATTGAATAGGTAAATAACAGATAAAAAGGAACACAGCAATGAAAAAATATCAGAGAGGTGTCTTTGAAATCCTGTGGCTCTATGATATTTTAAACAAAGGGCTCATAGTGAGATCTGATTCATCAGGGGGTGTGTGTGTGTGTGCCTGTGTGTGTGTGTGTGTGCACGCGCGTGCGCATGCGTGTGTTTAACAGCCTTAACCCTGGTTCAAAAGCCACATTAGCCCTCCACTGTGATAGACAGCATCACACATCAAACTGGTACAAAGCAGTAACCCAAGATGAGATGCTCTTTGAAAATTCCCCCTTTGGTGTTCATGCTTTTTCTGGAGTCAGAAGGAAGAACCAGGGGATGTGATTGTAAAGCCCTCCTGTTGGAACTATTGCCAATATAAGGAAATAAGCACAAATGAAGGAGACTGGATTGGATTAATTAAGGACATTATTGCTCGCTCTGTTTAATTACCTCCAAATAACCGTTCCCAAAATGCTGTCAGAAGATGTTAACAAGTACGCCCAGAAAATAAAGAGGGAAAGGTCGAATGATTGTAGGAAATGCCCCTTCTTGGAGACTCATAAATCCTATTAACCTATTAAACTCCTCTGAATCCTATAACTGAGAGTCCCATTTAAATTGGTTACCTTGGGAAGCTGGCTCTGGAGTCAGGCAAACGTGGATGGTAATCTCAAATCTGTCTCCAGCCTTGTTAGTTTGGGCACATGCCTTTACCTCTCTGTGCCTCCGTTTTCTCATCTGTGAAATGGGGAGAATTAAAAGACCTACTTCATGGAACTGTATGAGGGTGAAATGAGATGGTGCAGGCGTCTCACCCGGCACCGTTTCTATGTCCAGTGAGAGCTTTAAAGATACCCAGCATTTTTCAATCTGCTTTGACCATACTAACATCCAGCTCCAACAAGCTTGGGCAAAGCAGGAGCAAATGCAGAGATGTGAAAAGTGGGGCCTTGTGAATTAAAGAAGGTGGGCGTTTAGAGTCAGCCTTCTTACAAGTACATAGCAGGATATTTGGTGAATAAATGCTTAGACCCTCTGGATGCTACAAGCTGCGGCATGGGACAAGCAAACTGGATGCAACCTCTGGCCATTTGGAATTTAGTCAACTGTATCTTTATTGACTCCATGGCCCTGAGTCACTCCCAGGAGCTACTGGCCTTGTGCTCCAGGAAGATGAAAGCCTAACTTCCTTGCAAGGCTCTGAAGATCACAGGCAAAAGCCTTGAAGGCCAACACAGGCCCCAAGCTAAGAAATAAAGGCCTGCCAGCCTCCTTGTCTCTGGCCCCATCATTCCAGAGAAAGCTGGTGGCAGCCCAACCCTGGCAGAGGACAAACAGCCTGTAGGGGACGTGTTATCGGTCAAAGCTGTAGGCTTCAGAGATCATTAGCACCAGGCACTTGGAAGCCCGCCAGCCCTGGGGTCCCTGATGTGGTTAGCAAGTCCCACCGCTTTGCTGAAAAGCCTCTTCTGATCCCAGCACAGAGCATAGAAAGGTCCTGCCTCCGTGGCCTCTGACTGCTTAATCAATAATAACTTCAGAGAGGGAGAGAGAGAGGAGAGATAGGCAGCGAGAGAGGCAGGCCCCCTTCTCCCTGTCTCCCTCCACTTCCCCTCCCTCTGGGATGCTGAAAATAGCCTAATTAGATTGTCCCCCTGCCTGGGTACCATGGAGATAGCAAGCACAGAGGCTGTGACAGCTCTCACACATACTTCTGAAAGTTGTCTCTCTTCCCCGTCTGGCCGTCGTTGATGGAGATATAGGAGCCCAGCCCCACAGGACCAGAGAGGAGGGGAAGTCACAAGGCGAGGGTGATGGGCAGGTGGTTTATGTAAAGAAGACGATGCTCGCAAGGGCTTCCTAGGTGGCACTGGTGGTCAAGAACCTGCCTGCCAATGCAGGAGACATAAGAGACTCGGGCTCCATCCCTGGGTTGGGAAGATGCTCTGAAGGAGAGTATGGCAACCCACTCCAGTGTTCTTGCCTGGAGAATCCCATGGACAAAGAAGCCTGGCGGGCTACAGTCCATGGGGTTCAAAAAGAGTCAGACACGACTGAAGCGATAAGCACGCAGGTACGAGAATGCTTGCAAAGCACTGACAAAGCACAACCACGGACCCTTGTATGAAGCAGTGGCCCAGGGCACTACTAACCCTGACCTCATTCTCTGGGACCTGCTTCTGCCTCCAAATCGCTTAGCAAGCACTTGTGTGTAAGGTGTAGTGGGCAGTGGGTTAAACACAGGTGTGCTGAAAGTTTCTCATAATTTATTTGAAATGAAAAGAGGGTGCACTGCTGCCCAGCAATCTGACCCCATCTCTTCCACCTTGTTCCCCCCACCCTCCACTCACTGTGCTTCAACCCACCAGGGCTTTTCCTGCACCATGATCACACATGCTTGTCCCCACCTCGGGGCCTTTGCACTTGCCTTTTCCCAGGTTGGACCTCCCTTCCCCAGATCTGCCCCTCATCATTTGCGTCCCCTCTCAAAGGAGGAGAGGTCCACCCTGATCATGCCATCATGTCACTTTCTGTAGTACTATGCTGTTTTCTTTCTGCTTAGAACTGATTACTGTCTAAAATTATCTTTTGTGTCTGTTTTCTGCCTGCCCACCTGCAAAAGAATGTGTGCTTCATCAGAGTGGGCGTTGTGTCTTTCTGGTTCACTGATGCCCATATGTATTAGGTGCTCAATAAAAAATATTGGTGGGGGGGACTTCCCTAGTGGTCCAGTGGCTAAGACTCCAGACTCTCGATGCAGGGGGTCTGGGTTCAGTCTCTGATCAAGGAAGTAGATCCCACATGCTGCAACTGAGAGCTCACAAGCCCAGCTAAGACTCAGCACAGCCAAACAAATAAGTGTACTTGTGTGCTTAGTCGCTTCAGTTGTGTCCGACTCTTTGCCACCCTATGGATCACAGCCCACCAGGCTCCTCTGACCATAGGATTCTCCAGGCAAGAATACTGGAGTTGGTTGCCATGCCCTCCTGCAGGGGATCTTCCCCACCCAGGGTTCAAACCCATGCCTCCTGCATCTCCTTCATTGCAAGTGGATTCTTTACCAATGAGCCCTCAGAGAAGCCCAGAGAAATAAATAAGAAATATTTAAAGTATATATTTTTGGAAGAAATGAACAAGAATATCTTGGAGGGGGTCCAGTTCATTCAAGCAGAGATTTGCCGAGTAGAGTCATTCAACCGGCTTTCTTAAAGGCCAGATACTTGTTGTAGGAGGCACTTGATTCTAATAATGCTTGATTATGAGGTTGTAGAGGTTAATTAGTAAAGGTCTAGACTCAAAAAAACAAACAACGCTAGCAATTCTGTTTTTCTGGTTATTCGATTTTACATTCCTGAGATTTCAGCTAAAATTCTGTCTGTTATTCTAATGATTGAATGTGTCAAGTATCTAGGAGATAGTTTTACCTCTAAGAATCTATAACACTAATGATTCTGACGTCAAGATTCTCTTGGTTTCTCATTATTTATTTAAAATGGATTCTGTCAAGCTAAGCACAATATTCTATTGTCTTAAGTAGGGGGTCTTAATAAGGAGGTTATAAGATGAATCTGATCCATCAATACATTTTGCTTGAGCTCTTCAATGTCACCCTGCAAAATGATTTTTAAAATTAATTTATGGCCAATACTCACAATTTAGAATGTTCTTCCTTTTAAAAATTGGATTTCTGTTTTCTCTTTCCTATAGAATGGAAAAAGCAGCCATGCTGAACCCCCACCCCCATCAAGCAATGAGGGGCTGCAGTGGACTGTGCCTGCCTCCTCCAGACAAGACACCGGTGCTGCCATTTACCACCTTACCTCGAGGGGGTCACCTTGGCTGCCTGGCCCTTGCAGGCATTTGAGTTTGCAATCTTGGCCATGAGGCTCCGGAATCCGGTGGTTTTGAATCTAAGTTCCAGTGTGCATTTGAGACTCCTACAACCTCTACCTAAAATTAGTAAAGCTACAGGAAAGAATCTGCTACTGCAGCATCTGTAGCCAGGTTCCTCCGAGGTTTCTGATTCCAGCTTTTGACCCTTCAGCCTTCCCCACATCCCAGGACGCTGGTAATAATATAGCATGTGTGTGCATGTTAAGTCACTTCAGTCGTGTCTGACTCTTTGTGACCCCATGGACTGTGACCCGCCAGGCTCCTCTGTCCATGGGATTCTCCAGGCAAGAATACTGGAGTGGGTCGCCATGCCCTCCTGCAGGGGATCTTTCCCAACCCAGGGATCAAAACAGCCGCTCTTACATCTCCAGCATTGGCAGGCAGGTTCTTTACCACCAGCACCATCTGGGAAGCCTGATAATAAAACTGACCTTTTCCAGTCCTATGGCCACAGCTGAGTTTTGCAAATTTGCTGGCATAATGAGTGCAGCACTTTAACAGCATCATCTTTTAGATAATAATATAGGGGACAGTAAAAGGGGAGGAGGAAATGAGATCACTGCAGAAGGCAGAGCTTCCTACAAATAAATAAAGTCCCACTTTTATTAGAAAGAAACAGATGAGAACCTTAACAATAGTTAGGTCATAAAATAGCATCAGAATCTGCTTTTCTGTTTCTTTTCCTCTTTATCACTGCTGCTTCTGTTTAGTCATTCAGTCGTGTCTGATTCTTTGTGACCCCATGGACTATAGCCCACCAGGCTCCTCTGCTCATGGGATTTCCCAGGCAAGCATACTGGGGTGGTTGCCATTTCCTTCTCCAGGGGATCTTCTCAACCCAGAGATCGATCAAACACTATGTCTCCTGCTTGACAGGCAGATTCTTTGCCATTGAGCCACCTGGGAAGCCCCTTTTCTCTTTATTACAATGAGTATATTATTTTATAGTAAAAAAGCAATTACAGTGATGTGTGTCAATTATTTCTGAATAAAACTGAAGAGAAAGAAGCAAAACAGAAGAACAAAAAAACCTCCCCTCAAGGCATATGACCCTGAACAAATCCTGAACTTTCTCACCTTGCCTTTGCTCCTGCTGACCCCCTTCCTAGAATGCCCTTCGTGACCTCTTCCAAAACCCAAATCAAGTCTCACCCTCTCTCTAAGGCACAGCAGCTCAGAATCCAGCTCAAAACCAGACGTCTGGAGTCAGCTCCCAGCTCCCCCACCTACAGCTGGGAACTGGGTTAACCATTTTGTCTCCCAGCTAAGTTCCTCATCTATAAATAGGGATTATTATAATGGCCTGACCATAAGCTGCTGTGATGTTTAAATGAAAGAAACACACACACACACACACAGACACACTCCCTCTTAGAGCCTGGGACCTGGTCAGTGCCTACTCAGTGTTAATGCTAACTACTCACCATCCTCGCTGGGGTCCTTATCCTCTGATTTACAGAGGCTTTGAAACGGCTGATTGGTGGTTGTAAACTGTCTCATGTCACTCCCTAACTGTTTTATGGATACTTTATAGTCATTGTATGGCATGTTTTAGTCAGTCATTAAACATCTTTCAGGCACTGTCTTAGTTGGGCGGAGGCAGATGTTGAGACAAAGATCTGGATGAGATGGTCGTTAGTGAGCTGACGACCCCTGGAAGTCTCAGCAGAGAAGTGGAGAAGTGACAAGAGGGGAGGGTGTGCTGGCAAGCAAGTTACCCCTGACACAGCTGGAGCACACTCACGATGGGGACCACCGAGAGCACGTGTGAAGACCATCTCATCATGGTTGCACCCAAGCAGTGAGGAAGCTGGGCTATTAACCCTCCAATGCTAATCTAAATTTAGAAGATTTTTTTGAATTAATTTTTATTATAGTTGCTTTGCAATCTAGGAGACCCTGGTTCAATTCCTGGGTCAGGAAGATCAGCTGGAGAAGGGGTAGGCTACCCACTCCAGTATTCTTGGGCTTCCCTGGTGGCTCAGCTGGTAAAGAATCTGCCCACAACACGGGAGACCTGGGTTTGATCCCTGGGTTGGGAGGATCTCCTGGAGAAGGGAAAGGCTACCCACTCCAGTATTCCAGCCTGGAGAATCCCAGTCCATGAGGTCGCAAAGAGTTGGACACAACTGAGCGACTTTCACTTTTCATAGCTGCTTTACAATGTTGTGTTAGTCTGTGCTGTACAGCAGAGGGAATCAGCTATACTTACACATATATCCCCATTTTTTGGATTTCCTTCCTTTGCACTGAGTAGAGTTCCCTGAGCTATACAGCGGGTTCTCTTTGGTTATCTATTTTATACACAGTATCAGTGTAAATATGTCCATCCCAATCTCCCAATTCCTTGCATCCCTTTCTTTCCCTCCTCCGTATCCATATGTTTGTACTCTACGTCTGTGCCTCTATTTCTATTTTGCAAATAAGATGATCTATACCACTTTTAACACAGTTTTATTTATTTATTTATGGTCTTCCCAGGCTTCTCTCTAGTTGCGGTGGCTCCTCTTGTTGTGGAGCACAGGCTCTAGGGCGCGTGGGCTTCAGCAGCTGCACAAGCTCCCGGGCTCCAGAGCTCAGCAGTTGTGGCACACGGGCTCAGTCGCCCCACAGCGTGTGGGATCTTCCCGGACCAGAGATCGAACCCATGTCTCCTGCATTGGCAGGCAGATTCTTTACCACTGAGCCACCAGGGAAGTCCCTATCTATACCATTTTGATAGATTCCATATATATGCATTAATATATGGTATTTGTTTTTCTCTTTCTGACTTACTTCACTCTGTATGATAGACTCTAGGTTCAGCCACGACTCTACAAATGACCTAATTTTGTTCCTTTCTATGGCTGACTATGATTCCACTGAAGTTATTTTTAATTATTATTTACCCACCAATGTTCCCTAAAATGTTAACACCCTGACACTTCCATTCTGCTCCATTCACCTCCCAGGCATGCTCCTGCAGTCCGAGAAAACCCTCATGTGGAGCATCACCCGTCCTGGCAAGCAGAAACCTACAGCAGGTATGGAAGAGGGACAAGCTGAAGGAATAAGGGCAGGGCACCAATAACACCTGCTACAGTCAACTACAAGTGCCAGGCACTGGAAGACTAAGCGACTGCTCCTCCTATTGTGGGATTTAAAGGAGAGAGTCATGTAAACACTCATGTGCAATAGGAATACAGAAGCAGAGGGACTGCCTTGGTGGTCCAGTGGTTAAGACTCCATGCTCCTAAATGCAGGGGGCCTGGGTTCAATCCTTGGTAAGGGAGCTAGATCCCACATGCCATAGTTAGAACTCAGCATAGCCAAATAATAATATATAAAATTTATGAAGAAAAGAATAAAGCTAGGGGTAGAGATGGGGAGTAGGGAGGAGGCTCAGGAGGAAAGGGATATATATATATAGACTGATTCATGTTGTTGTATGGCAGAAACCAACACAAAATTGTAAGGCAATTTTCCACCAATTAAAAAACACAAATTTTTTTTAAAAGAGTATAGGCGCAGAGCTAGATGACAGGGCACAAGAGGGGTCTGAGGGAGGGAAAGGCCAGTTCTCTGCAGGGAGCTGGAAGAACAGCTGCAGAGAAGAAAGCTGGCATGAGCAAAGGGTTGCTGGATCACACTAGAGGAGCCAAGAGCGAGTCTGCACGAGGCCATATAAGAGTGGGGGCTGGGAGAGTGTACCGAGGGGAAAGTCGTGAAGGGCCCTGAAGGGCACATTTAAAAGCTTGGGTTCTCACCCTTGGGCAATGGAAGGCTCTCAAGTTTTTAAGTAACGCAGCAATGTGAAATTATTGGGATCTTCGATTCCTCTGGCTGCAGTGGGGAGACGAGTTGAAGGAAGGAAAGAACAAAAGCAGAGAGAGCAATATGGTGGCCATGGCAATAAATACAGGCAAGAGATAAGGAACATTTGTGGGTGGAGAGTAGAGAAAAGGAAGCAATATGGGAGATGTGGGAACTACAGGATTGGGACCTATTGGGTGTGGGAGGTGTGGGAAGAGAGCAGAGTCTAGAATGAGTTTCTATTCTCTGGTTTGGGGAAACAGGTGATGGAAAGAACCATCTGCTGAGACCCATAAAACAAGAGGAGGGGCTGGTCTGGTGGGAGAAAGGATGAATCTCTTTTTGATGTCCAATAGAACATCATGTATACATTTGGCTACATGAGTCTGGAACTCAAGAAAGAGACTTGAGAGTAGGAGACAGACATTCTTGGAGGACAAGGATTTGCATGTGGTTCATTGTATTGTCTGTAACACCTAGAATAGACCCTTAAAGAGGCACATGGATCAGTTCAGTTCAGTTCAGTTGCTCAGTTGTGTCTGACTCTTTGCGACCCCATGCATCGCAGCATGCCAGGCCTCCCTGTCAATCACCATCTCCCAGAGTTCACTCAGACTCACGTCCATCCAGTCGGTGATGCCATCCAGCCATCTCATCCTCTGTCGTCCCCTTCTCCTCCTGCCCCCAATCCCTCCCAGCATCAGAGTCTTTTCCAACGGATGCTGCTGCCGCTGCTGCTGCTAAGTCACTTCAGTCGTGTCTGACTCTGTGTGACCCCATAGACAGCAGCCCATCAGGCTCCGCCGTCCCTGGGATTCTCCAAGCAAGAACACTGGAGGGGGTTGCCATTTCCTTCTCCAATGCATGAAAGTGAAAAGTGAAAGTGAAGTCGCTCAGTCATGTCCGACTCTTCGCGACCCCATGGACTACAGCCCACCAGGCTCTTCTGTCCATGGGATTTGCCAGGCAAGAGTACTGGAGTGGGGTGCCATTGCCGTCACTGTTGATCCCTAGACAGGGAACTAAATCCCACATGCTGCAACTAAGACCTGCCACAGCCAGATAAATTTAAAAAAAAAAAATTTTTTTTTTAAGAGTAGCCTGAGCTGGACGGTCTGAAAGGTGGAAAAGAAACAGAGAAGAAAGCATTGCATGAAAACCAAGGAAAAGGTGAGTTTCAAAGACCGGAGAGTGGCCAGCGGAGTCAGACATGAGGTGTAGCCGAGTAGGCTGGAGGAGAGAGTGTATGCCATTCAGGGATGGTATCTGTGTGCCCCCAGTGAGTGTAAACATGTGAAGTGAGATTCCGGGTCACATCACAGGGTATAACTCACTTCCTTTTCTTATGTCTTCTCTCATTTGCACATCCAACATATATGTACTCACTACCTGTAGTGAGCCAGGCAGCATGCACAGTACTAGCACCACAGTAATGAACAAGGCAGATAAAAATGTCTGATAATTTATGGTACAGATGAACCTACTTGCAGGGCAGGAATAGAGAGGCAGACGTATAGAACAGATACGTGGACACAGAGAGGGAAGGGGAGGTGGGATGAGTTGGGAGAGTAGGATTGACATATATACACTGCCATGTGTAAAACAGCTAGCTGGTGGGAGGCTGCTGCACAGCACAGGAAGCTCAATTCGATGCTCTGTGATAACCTAGAGGGGTGGAACTGGGTGGGGGAGTGGTCCAAGAGAGAAAGAAAATAGGTATTCATATAGCTGACTCAATTTGACATACAGCAGAAACTAACACAACATTGTACTTGCATTGCAATTATACCCCAATAAAAAAAAGGTCTGATGAATGAATGAATGAAGTCCCCAGTGACTTGCAGAGTCCTTGAGGACAGAGTTCTGAGTCATGCTTCACTGGCATCCTCTCTGCCCTCAGCCACAAGTCAGAGAGACAGAGAAAGTGCTCCATAAATGCTGACTGAGTGTCAAGGGCTGGAATGTTGATACAGTAGCAGGGAAGCGGACTCCACGCACCCCCACCCATCACCCTGCTGAGAGCTGGTGGTTTGACCTCTCTAGTTCTGGGTTTAGGAAACAAGGCAAGGGACAGGCGCCCAGAGCAAACACACCCACTCAGATTGCTGGGGTCACTCTGGCCCCTTCTTTTGGAGGAGGAAGGAAAGAGTCTGGCAGGCTTATTTTCCTTTCCTGCCAATGATGCTAACACTCAGATGTGAGTCTCTTCTTTGCACAGATGATATGCTAGCTAATAAAAGCTCATCTGAAATCAGTCTCTTGGAGAGTGTTTTTGTGTATGTGTTTGTGTGTGTGTGTGTGCGCGTGTGTGTGGCTTCACTGCCCATCTGTAGCCTAAGCTGCAGGGAGACATATGCCTTAGTGGGTGACTTTGCAATTGAAAAGGACTCCAACATTCTGTGCTCAACTCTCTGAAATAACCCTCCCACCGCTTCAGACCCTCCCTGCTCACAAGCCGAGGTCACCCAAGAAATGCCATGTGGCCGCAATGCTTTTCCAAACAGGCAGCCGTCCCTGGGACATTAGTGCCCAAGAGGAAGAGTGTCTGTTTGCAAAGGTCACCTGCTCCTCGTTCCCGCCAGCATCCACCCCGCCTTCTCTGATCACAGTTCTTCCCCTCCCCCACTCTGCAGCCATGTGGTCAGTGGGGTCAACCTCAGTGTCCTGTTTCAAGAGATGACCCTTGTCCCGGGCCTGGTCAATCAGAAAGTCCCACTGGCCTGAGGAGGGGAGCAAGGATGAGAAAGTACTCAGACTTGTCCAGTGAGAGTCAATCTCAGGACCCTCATGGAAGATTTTTTTCCTAGAAGTGGAAGAGAGAAAGAGCTGGATTTAAATTCCACTTCTGCATACTTCCCTGGTGGCTCAGGCAGTAAAGCATCTGCCTGCAATGCAGGAGACCCAGGTTCAATCCCTGGGTCGGGAAGATCCCCTGGAGAATGAAAGGGCAACCCACTCCAGTACTCTTGCCTGGAAAATCCTATGGACATAGAAGCCTGGTGGGCTACAGTCCACGGGGTCGCAAAGAGTTGGACATGACTGAGTGACTTCACTTTCACTTTCTGCACACTTACTATGTGCCCTTGGGCAAATAACTTATCTGAGACTCATTTTGTTCATTGGCCAAAAATGGGTATCCAACCATCCAGTGCTTGCAAGATGACAACACACAGTGGGTGCTTCATAAAACACCATCCCCCACACCCAGCCTCTTCTTCCTCTATGCTTCTTAACAGCTGATCTCATCTATCTGGAAACCTTCCAAAACTCATAAATTTAAATCTCCAGCACTGATCTCTCTTTTGATCTTAAGACCCATCTATCCAACCACTGACTTGGCATGTCTGTCTGGATGTTTCCCAAGTGTTCCAAACTTAACAATGCCTCAAATTGAGGACTGAGCCACTCTTCCCTGCACACGCATTCAATCACCTTCATCTCAGAAATGGCACCTCCAATGGTCTCAGCCAGCCAACCCAGCAAGCCAGGAGGTATCCCCCATTTTCAGAACTAAGCCATCACCAGGTTCTGTTGATAGTCTCTCATATATTTCTTGAATCTCTCCCCTTTCCAAAAACATCCCCATCCCAACCTAGGTTCAGTCACCATCATCTCCTGCCTGGATGAGAGCACTGATCCACTCTAGACTGAGCATCTAGAGATCTCTTTGTAAAAGGGGAATCTGGTTGAGGTCACCCCCTCTGCATACAGTTTTCCAGTGGCTTCCCAGGACTTTCAGAATAAAATCAGAAATCTTTACCTTAACTCAAAAAGAGCGTGAACTGGTCCAGCCCAGCCTTCTGGCCTCACCATTGACCATTCCTTTGGCCCTGACTTTGGGGATACTTAACACACAGACCTGACTATCAAGCAACCTGAATTCTGGTTCCTGAATGACCACAGGCTTCCTTTTGAGCTTTGACTGCATAACATCTCTTCTCTGGGGCTTTTTTAAAATGGACAAGTAGGACACTAAGGAGCCTTACAGATCTGTCAAAAGCTGGGCTTTTTTCTATAGCCCCTTTGAGGGAGACTTAGAGAAGAGACCAAATATATACACACAGTGGAATACTCCTCAGCCATAGAAAAGGAATAAAATAATTCCATTTGCAGCAACATGAACGGACCTAGAGATTATCAGACTTAGTGAAGTAAGTCAGACGGAGAAAGACACATGCCATAGGATACCATTCACATGTGGAATCTAAAAAATGACACGAATGACCTTATTTAGGAAACAGAAATAGACTCAGAGACACACAAAACAAATTTATAGCTACCAAAGGGAAAAGGTGGGGAGAAGGATAAATTAGGCGTAGGAGCTTAAATATCTACACCCTTCTATACATAAAATAGATAAACAACAAGGATCTACTGTACAGCACAGGGAATTATATTCAATCTTATAGTAACCTATAATAGAAAAGAATCTGAAAGAGAATAGATATGTATAGATACATAGTAGATATATATGTACAACCAAATCACCCTTATGGCAGAAAGTAAAGAAGAACTCAAAAGCCTCTTGATGAAAGTGAAAGTGGAGAGTGAAAAAGTTGGCTTAAAGCTCAACATTCAGAAAACGAAGATCATGGCATCCGGTCACATCACTTCATGGGAAATAGATGGGGAAACAGTGGAAACAGTGT
>NW_011494865.1:3357566-3361306 GCF_000754665.1 Bison bison bison | reverse complement strand
ATTTTTTCGGGGCTCCAAAATCACTGCAGATGGTGATTGCAGCCATGAAATTAAAAGACACTTAGTCCTTGGAAGGAAAGTTATGACCAACCTAGATAGCATATTCAAAAGCAGAGACATTACTCTGCCAACAAAGGTCCGTCTAGTCAAGGCTATGGTTTTTCCTCTGGTCATGTATGGATGTGAGAGTTAGACTGTGAAGAAGGCTGAGCACCAAAGAATTGATGCTTTTGAACTGTGGTGTTGGAGAAGACTCTTGAGAGTCCCTTGGACTGCAAGGAGATCTAACCAGTCCATTCTGAAGGAGATCAGTCCTGGGTGTCCTTTTGAAGGAATGATGCTAAAGCTGAAACTCCAATACTTTGGCCACCTCATGCGAAGAGTTGACTCATTGGAAAAGACACTGATGCTGGGAGGGATTGGGGGCAGGAGGAGAAGGGGACAACAGAGGATGAGATGGCTGGATGGCATCACTGACTTGATGGATGTGAGTCTGAGTGAACTCCGGGAGTTGGTGATGGACAGGGAGGCCTGGCGTGCTGCGATTCATGGGGTCGCAAAGAGTCGGACACGACTGAGTGACTGAACCGAACTGAACTGAAATCTCTTTACTGTACACCTGAAATTAACACAACATTATAAATCAATTATACTTCAGTCTAAAAAAGAATGCAAGGCCAGCATATGGCTTATCCAACAGTTATTATTTCGTTCTGCCCCACAGAATATTATGGACATTGTCAGTTCTGTTTATTGTTGTTGTTAGTAGTATTTGCAGATTGCTTTTATGTCCTCTGTCTTGTAACGAAGAGAGGGTTTCTTGCCATTCGAGCAGGTTGGGTTTTTGCACGTGGCCAAAACAAACAATTCTCAGAAATATACACCAATGTTTGAAAAGATCGGAATACATCAATCTTAGGGAGACAGAGGCTTTGAGGGCAAAGAAATCTGAGTCTAAATCTGGATTTGACCATTTTGGAACTTGCATAACCTGGAGCAAAATGGGTCATGTTCCTCCCATATTTGAAGCCCTTCCTTGGTTCCCCAGTGATCTGAGGCTATAGTCCTGGGTCACTGCCATAGGGTCTAAGACTCTGTGTGTTCTGGCCATTGCGACTGCTCTGATCTCATTCTGCACCACACCCCTCTCATCTCACTCTGCTTCAACCACGCTGACCTTCTCACTCCTGAAATCTTTCCCACTTTGAGGTTCATACACATGCTGTTTCCTCCAGTGGGATGTGTGCCCCTTGACAACACCAACTATTCAGTTTCAGCTCACTGTTATCCTCTTAGGGATGCTGTCTTTGATGGTCTATCCATCCCCAAGACTCTGTCTAATGTCCTTTGTAGATGCCCTCACAGCTCCCTCTAATTAGGTCTCAACAGCATAGATCATGGCTGTCATCCAATACTTGGTTAAGAATGCAATTTTGAGCTTACATTCCTATTAGAGTACAAGCCCTATGAAGACCCAAGTGCCAAAGAATTGATGTTTTCAAATTGTGGGGGTGGAGAAAACTCTGGAGAGCCCCTTGTAATGCAAGGAGATTAAACGAGTCTATTCTAAAGGAAATCAATCCTGAATATTCATTGGAAGGACTGATGCTGAAGCTGGAGCTCCAATACTTCGCCCATGTGTTGCAAAGAGCCAACTCATTGGAAAAGACCCTGATGCTGGGAAAGGCTGAAAGCAAAAGGAGAAGGGGGTAGCAGAGGATGAGATGGTTGGATGGCACGGACTCAATCAACATGTACTTGAGCAAACTCCGGAAAATGGTGGAAGACAGGGGAGCCTGGCATGCTGCAGTCCATGGGGTCACAAAGAGTCGGATACAACTTAGTGACTATACAACAACAACCACCTACAAAGACAGGGATCACTGACACTCTGACAGGGCATCGCCAGCTCCCAGCACAGTGCCTGACATTTAGATCATTATCGAATGAATGACTGTGAAGTGATTTAACCCCCTGTAGCCTCTGCTTTTGCACCATGAGGATAATCAGGACTAACTCCTGGAATGATTGCAGGGAGAAGTAGGGAAATTCTGCAGGCTTATTATCATGCCTGGCCCACGTTAGAGGGGCATCAAAGGGCAAGATTCAGCAAAGGGCATGATTTAGGGATCCAGAGCATGGTGTTTCCAATCCTGGCTCTTCCACTTTGTAGCCATGTGACTGTGACAGACACCTCTCTGATCACCCAGAGCTGTTGTGGGGGATTAAACAAGATCTTGCAAGTGAAGGTCCTGACATAAAATTGGCAATTTGTAAAGTCCAAATGCTATTACTCTAAGTCAGGTCAGTGGTTTTCCATCACAGAGAGCTTTATAAAGCACTGATGGCCAGGCCCCATTCTGGATCAATTAAATCCATTTATCTAGGGTAGAATCCTGGGTGATTGGCACTTTTCCCAACCTATTTATTATGAACATGCTTAAGCACACAGAAGAGTTGAAGAATTTTTACCATGAATGCTCATATATCCACAACTTAATTTCTGCATTTAACATTTACTATTCTTGCTTTTTCCATGAAGTGGTGGGATCAGATGCCATCTTGTTTTCTGAATGTTGAGCTTTAAGCCAACTTTTTCACTTTCCACTTTCACTTTCATCAAGAGGCTTTTGAGTTCCTCTTCACTTTCTGCCATAAGGGTAGTGTCATCTGCATATCTGAGGTTATTGATATTTCTCCCGGCAATCTTGATTCCAGTTTGTGTTTCTTCCAGTCCAGCATTTCTCATGATGTACTCTGCATATAAGTTAAATAAACAGGGTGACAATATACAGCCTTGACGAACTCCTTTTCCTATTTGGAACCAGTCTGTTGTTCCATGTCCAGTTCTAACTGTTGCTTCCTGACCTGCATACAAATTTCTAGGAGGCAGATCAGATGGTCTGGTATTCCCATCTCTTGAAGAATTTTCAACAGTTTATTGTGATCCACACAGTCAAAAGCTTTGGCATAGTCAATAAAGCAGAAATAGATGTTTTTCTGGAACTCTCTTGCTTTTTCTATGATCCAGCAGATGTTGGCAATTTGATCCCTGGTTCCTCTGCCTTTTCTAAAACCAGCTTGAACATCAGGAAGTTCATGGTTCACATATTGCTGAAGCCTGGCTTGGAGAATTTTGAGCATTACTTTACTAGCGTGTGAGATGAGTGCAACTGTGCGGTAGTTTGAGCATTCTTTGGCGTTGCCTTTCTTTGGGATTGGAATGAAAACTGACCTTTTCCAGTCCTGTGGCCACTGCTGAGTTTTCCAAATTTGCTGGCATATTGAGTGCAGCACTTACACAGCATCGTCTTTCAGGATTTGGAATAGCTCAACTGGAATTCCATCACCTCCACTAGCTTTGTTCATAGTGATGCTTTCTAAGGCCCACTTGACTTTGAATTTAAAAGACACTTACTCCTTGGAAGGAAAGTTATGACCAACCTAGATAGCATGTTCAAAAGCATAGACATTACTTTGCCAACAAAGGTTCGTCTAGTCAAGGCTATGGTTTTTCCTGTGGTCATGTATGGATGTGAGAGTTGGACTGTGAAGAAGGCTGAGCGCTGAAGAATTGATGCTTTTGAACTGTGGTGTTGGAGAAGACTCTTGAGAGTCCCTTGGACTACAAGGAGATCCAACCAGTCCATTCTGAAGGAGATCAATCCTGGGATTCCTTTGGAAGGAATGATGCTAAAGCTGAAACTCCAGTACTTTGGTCACCTCATGCGAAGAGTTGA
>NW_011494865.1:3349667-3357466 GCF_000754665.1 Bison bison bison | reverse complement strand
GTTGGTGATGGACAGGGAGGCCTGGCGTGCTGCGATTCATGGGTCGCAAAGAGTCGGACACAACTGAGCGACTGATCTGATCTGATCTGATCTGATTCTTGCTTTTTCATATATTTATCCATCTTTCCACCCATCAACCCATATTTGTGGGGTTGCTTTTTTTTAATTATTTCAAAGTAAATTGCAGACAGCAGTCTATCTTCCCCTAAACACTTCTGCATGAGTGTCATGTCATGAACTAAAGTTCAGTATCTGTTTATATTTGTCTCTTTGGAGATAAAATTTATTTAAGAATGTAACACACAATCTGAAGTATATCATTTTACAGGTTTAACAATTGCATCTGCTGGCATGCATGCTCAGTCGCTCAGGGGTGTCTGACTCTTTGAGATCGCATGGACTGTGGCCTGCCAGGCTCCTCTGTCCATGAAATTTTCCAGGCAAGAATACTGGATTGGGTTTCCATGTCCTCCTCCAGGGGATCTTCCTGAGACAGGGATTAAACTCGAGTCTCTTCTGTCTCCTGCATTGGCAGATGGATTCTTTGCCAACTGCGACACCTGGGAAGCCCCCTTGCATACACCCATGTAACCTCAACCTGTATCAAGATGGACAACATCACCACCACCCCAGAAAGTTCCTTCATATCCTTCCTCAGTGAATGCATACCTCTACTCCCCAGAATCAACCCTTGTTCTGATTTTTTTCTCCATAGATTACTTTAGGGCAATGGAGTTTTCAATACTCTAGAGGAGCAGAAATTAACATTGTAAATCAACTATCCTTTAATAAAATTGCTTAAAAAGTGCTCTAGGGGAGATTCTTTGTGAAGTCAAAATTCAGAACCAAAGACCTAGTTAAATGCACTTACCCTAGTGAGTCTCAGGAGAGGGGAGGAGACCGGGACATGGAAGAGTCACTGGCCCCCCTCGAATTGGCCAGGGAGGCGAGGAGGAAAAGAAGCAAACACATAACATTCTCAGAAGGACAAAGCTCTTACAGATGTAAAAAAGATTCAGGATTGAGGGTGTGTAGGGGGAGGAGCAGTGTATGATTGTGAAGGGATAGAATGAAGAAAAGCTTGGTGGTGATGGAATCTTATTCCAGCAGTGGTTACTGTAATCTACCCATGTGACAAAATGGGTACACACACATCGTACCCATGTCAAATTCCTATTTTTGATACTATAACTATAATTATGTAAGATTGAACCAGTGGAAGAAACCTGGTAAGGAGTACATGTAACCTCTCTGTACTATTTTTACATCTATCTGTAACTCTACAATTATTTCAGAAGTAAAAGGTATATTAAGTGAACACCTTTGACTAGAAAGCTAACACAAAGGACTACATTGGCTATGATTCCATTTGTACCATGTGGGGAGCATGCGGACCTACTTCACGGTAGAGGAATCGAAACATCGGCTTCCTTTAGCAGTGGTCCCCAACCGTTTTGGCACCAGGGAGCAATTTTGTGGAAGATGATTTTTCCACGGATCGGAGTGTGGGATGATTCAAACGCATTACATTTATTGGGCACTTTATTTCTATTATTATTACATCAGCTCCACTTCAGATCAACAGGCATTAGATCCCAGAGTCTGGGAACCCCCACCCTAGGAGATGGGGGCGCTGCCTGAGAAGAGCTCTAAGGGAATTTAGGGGATGATGGAAAGGTTCTCCATCCTCATAGGGGAGTTGGTGATGCAGGTTTACGCATCTGTCGAAACTCATTGTTCACTTCAGCTACTGGGCAGTTGGCTGTATGTAAATTATACGGATTAAAACAAATTCGAGGCTGAGGATTTGGCAGTGGGGGACTTGCAGACACCAATTACATGCATGCTAAGCAGTTTTATCCCCAGAAGACTCAGCACTGGGTGCCTTATATAAAATGAATTTTGGCCGTCATTTATCAAATTTTAACAAACTTTTTTTTTTTTTTTTCAAAATTACAATTCAGCATGCCAAAATAACAGACCCAAAGGAAGCTTTCTGTTTGAAGTGGAGATAAGCAACTGAAGGTCTCTCGAAGGCGCCTCCCTCAGGACTTCCCCTTCTATCCCATAAGACCCTGAGACACATCCAAAAATCCTTAGAGATCATGGATCCCAGGTTGAGGGCAAAGTCAGTTGCACAGGTGAGCACTGCACAACTTCAGACTATGATGTGAATGACATCACTTGGAGGTGTGCAAGGCAGCAGGCTTGGGGGCCATGCTGTAACACAAGCAAGACAAGTAGGCCTGGAAAAGGTGATGAATGGTAGCTAGGACTTAGCCAGAGCACCAAGCTCAAGAGAGCATGGTGGGGCTTGGCGCAAACTGATGAACTCAGCCTTGTTAAAAGTAAGGACAGCTGCTACTCACCTCTGACTGACTGTTGCTATGCGGGAAAACCAGCTCAGTACTGCCAGATCTGAATTTTTTCAAGAGAAGCCAAAAATCTGGATTTCATATGAAGCTTCCCAGTTTTTAAATGCTAGGAATTAAGTTCATTTTTTAAAAAAATTATGTAGCCCAAATCAAATGTATCTGCAAGACAAATACACCTCTGGGTCACCACTTTGCAGCTTTTGGTTTGACAGTTTCATCAGAAAGTATCTGAGTTCTTGGCAACAAATAAAAAGAGGCACGTATGTATCACACCCTCTGTGCCATGGATATATCCAGGAATTGGAGCGGTCTGCCTTCTGAGTCAGGAGACCTCAGTCACACCTCCCTGCAATTTCCAAGGAATTATGCAATCGGCATTACCAGCGACACAGGCAGAAACCCCGGCTCGGGAAGCACAGAAAGAGCTAGGGTGCTGTTTCCTGCATGTCCGTCCACCCCTTGGCCAGTGATACACCTGAGTGGCCACCGTTGTGAAGGCGGAGATTCCAAGATTGAGGTACCCAGATCCCAGACTCAGAGCAGCTCAGCATAGGCACCATTTAAATGAATAAGCAGGATAAAACTGCTTGCTTAATACACTCCACAGGGGAGTTTGGGAGAGAATGGATACATGTATATGCATGGCTGAGTCCCTTGGCTATTCACCTGAATTCTCACAACATTGTTAATCAGCTACACCCCCAAAACAAAATAAGAAGTTTTTTAAAAATAAAATTCACATTAGATAATCTAAAAGCAGACTCTTCTATATAAATAAATACATAGAAATGAATGCAAACATCTCAGGTTTTTCAAGCCCTTCTTCCATGTCATTTGGAGAAATCCTCTGAGATTTAGGAGGAATTCTTAGCCACGTGAGAGTAGAAGCCAGTGAGGGAGCAAGAGAGAGCAGGAAAAAATTCAGAAGCCAAACCATCATTTTTGTTGGGCTGAAGGCCAGTTGGACATTCAAAAGACACTCCTGGGACTTCCCTGGTGGGCCAGTGGTTAAGAATCCACCCGCCAATGCAGGGAACATGGGTTTGATCCCTGGTCCAAGAACAAAGATCCCACATGCCACGGGGCAACTAAGCCCATGTGCCACAGCTACTGAGCCCTGGCACCTGGAGCCTGTGTTCTGACTCAAGAGAAGCCACTGTGCCTTGCAACTAAAGAGTAGCCCTGGCTTACCACAACTAGAGAAAGCCCACACACAGCAATGAAGACCTTGCAAAGCCAAAAATTAAAATAAATTGAAAATAATATTTTTTTAAAAGACACTCTTTTTTGGGTTCCGGACATGCCTGACTGACTGGAAAAGATCGGTTTTCATATCAATCCCAAAGAAAGGCAATGCCAAAGAGTGCTCAAGCTACCACCAAATTGCACTCATCTCACACGTTAGCAAACTAATGCTCAAAATTCTCCAAACCAAGCTTCAACAGTATGTAAACCGTGAAATTCCAGATGTACAAGCTGGATTTAGAAAAGGCAGAGGAACCAGAGATCAAATTGCCAACATCCCTTGGATCATCAAAAAAAGCAAGAGAGTTCCAGAAAAATGTCTACTTCTGTTTTATTGACTATGCCAAAGCCTTTGGCTGTGTTCAGTTCACTTCAGTTCAGTCACTCAGTCGTATCTGACTCTTTGCGACCCCATGACTCGCAGCATGCCAGGCCTCCCTGTCCATCACCAACTCCCGGAGTTCACTCAGACTCACGTTCATCGAGTCAGTGATGCCATCCAGCCATCTCATCCTCTGTCGTCCCCTTCTCCTCCTGCCCCCAATCCCTCCCAGCATCAGAGTCTTTTCCAATGAGTCAACTCTTTGCATGAGGTGGCCAAAGTACTGGAGTTTCAGCTTTAGCATCATTCCTTCCAAAGAAATCCCAGGGCTGATCTCCTTCAGAATGGACTGGTTGGATCTCCTTGCAGTCCAAGGGACTCTCAAGAGTCTTCTCCAACACCACGGTTCAAAAGCATCAATTCTTCAGTGCTCAGCCTTCTTCAGAGTCCAACCCTCACATCTATACATGACCACTGGAAAAACCATAGCCTTGACTAGAGGAACTTTTGTTGGCAAAGTAATGTCTCTGCTTTTGAATATGCTATCTAGGTTGGTCATAACTTTCCTTCCAAGGAGTAAGCATCTTTTAATTTCATGGCTGCAATCACTATCTGCAGTGATTTTGGAGCCCCAAACAATAAAGTCTGACACTGTTTCCACTGTTTCCCCATCTATTTCCCATGAAGTGATGGGACCACATGCCATGATCTAAGTTTTCTGAATGTTGAGCTTTAAGCCAACGTTTTCACTCTCCTCTTTCACTTTCATCAAGAGGCTTTTGAGCTCCTCTTCACTTTCTGCCATAAGGGTGGTGTCATCTGCATATCTGAGGTTATTGATATTTCTCCAGCAATCTTGATTGCAGCTTGTGCTTCATCCAGCCCAGCGTTTCTCATGATGTACTCTGCATAGAAGTTAAATAAGCAGGGTGATAATATACAGCCTTGACAGACTCCTTTTCCTATTTGGAACCAGTCTGTTGTTCCATGTCCAGTTGTAACTGTTGCTTCCTGACCTGCGTACAGGTTTCTAAAGAGGCAGTGGATCACAACAAACTGTGGAAAAGTCTTTAAGAGATGGGAATACCAGACCACCTGACCTGCCTCCTAAGAAATCTGTATGCAGGTCAAGAACCAACAGTTAGAACTGGACATGGGACGACAGACTGTTTCCAAATCGGGAAAGGAGTACGTCAAGGTTGTATATTGTCACCCTGCTTATTTAACTTATATGCAGAGTACATCATGAGAAACGCTGGGTTGGATGAAGCACAAGCTGGAATCAAGATTGCCAGGAGAAATATCAATAATCTCAGATATGCAGATAACACCACCCTTAAGGCAGAAAGTAAAGAAAAACTAAAGAGCTTCTTGATGAAAGTGCAAGAGGAGAGTGAAAAAGTTGGTTTAAAAGTCAATATTCAGAAAACTTTTAAGATCATGGCATCTGAGCCCAGCACTTCATGGCAAATAGATGGGGAAACAATAGAAACAATGAGAGACTTTATTTTGGGGGTCTCCAAAATCACTGCAGATGGTGACTGCAGCCATGAAATTAAAAGACGCTCCTTGGAAGAAAAGTTATGACCAACCTAGAGAGCATATTAAAAAGCAGAGACGTTATTTTGCCAACAAAACTCCGTCTAGTCAAAGCTATGGTTTTTTCAGTAGTTATATATGGACATGAGAGTTGGACTATAAAGAAAGCTGAGCGCTGAAGAATTGATGCTTTTGAACTGTGGTTTGGAGAAGACTCTTCAGAGTTCCTTGGACAGCAAGGAGATCCAACCAGTCCATCCTAAAGGAAATCAGTCCTGAATATTCATTGGAAGGACTGGTGCTGAAGCTGAAACTCCAATATTTTGGCCACCTGATGCAAAGAAGTGACTAATTGGAAAAGACCTTGCCTGACGCTGGGAAAGACTGAAGGCAGAAGAAGGGGACGACGGAGGATGAGATGGCTGGATGGCATCACTGACTCAATGGACACCAGTTTGAGTAAACTCTGGGAGTTGGTGATGGACAGGGAGACCTGGTGTGCTGCAGTCCATGGGGTCACAAAGAGTCGGATCTGACTGAGCAACTGAACTGAACTGAACCACCTGATTCAAGTCCCTTTCCCTACCTGGGTCCTGTCTCAGCCTACTCAATTAGAATCTCCATAGGTGTGGCCAAGAAACCTGCTTTCTCAGCAAGTATCTTCAAGAATTTCAGACATACATCAAATTCAAGAAACACTGGCTCCCAAAATCTTATCCACTCCTGTGTCTTCAAATTCTGTTTGCACACCATTAGAAAAAGCCATATATCTTTATCTCAGAACTCTCTTGTGAGTCCAAGACACAAAAGATAATCTTCAGACTTGATTTTTCTAGTTGGGCACCTCATAGGTATCTTAAATTTCTAAGAACAACACTGAACTCTTGATCTTCTTAGTAAATGGCACCTCAATCCAACTAGCTGCTTATGCCAGGCAAGAATCATCTTTGGCACCTCTGTTTTCCTCACCCATGACATCATATCCCTGACCATGATCCATTGATGACCAGTTCTACCTCTGTAAGGGTCAGGTTTTGCTGTAGAAACAAATAACTCTAAAATCTGAGTGGTTGAAGACCACAATGAATCAGCTAGAGCTCTGCCTGACTCTGTGGAACTTATTCTCAAAATACAGGCCAAGTTCAGGACATTCTCAAGAGGCAGGCCAAGTTCAGGACCATGCCATGTGTCACCTCATTCCAGAGCCAGGGTGATAGCAAATGACAGGAACACAAAGAGGCTGCTAGATGCACATGAGTTCTCTTAAAGCCTGTTCTCTGACTGTACCGTGTTGGTTCCACCCATATTCCATCAGCCAAAGCATGCCATATGGCCAAGCCCAAAATCAGCAGAGTGAGGAAGTACATGAAGCAGAAAGTGAATCCTTACAGAACGATGAGAGAGTCCTCGGTGATGTCCAAAATATGTCCTGGATCCATCCACTTCTCTTTGTTACCATGGCTCCCATCCTGGTCCAAGTCAGCATCACCCCTGACTGGTTGTCCACACAGCCCCCCAACTACCTGCCTGCCATCCATGGCTCCTCCAATCTGTCTCCACACAGAAATCAGTGCTATTTGTTCACAGGGTTGATCCGCTCATGGTGGGCTCTCTGATGGTTTCCACTGCACTTGGGAAAAATTCAAAATCTGTATTGGTTGCTAAGGCCCAACCAAAGCTGTCCCTAGACTATCTCCCTAGACCAGGTATATTGAGCCTGGAGTCCACAGACCCCCGCTGGATTCCTGCCTCCCTTCCCTCTCTTCTCTGCTCTCATGCTGCAGCCAAACCAACCTTCCTGCAGGTCCCTCTAAGTCACCGTCTTCATTTCTAGATGCCACCTCACTTCCATTCTGGATGCCATTCCCTCCGCCTGGAACACACTTCCCATTCTCCTTGCTACCTGAGCTTCCTCCTATTCACCGACAGTTCTCAGTCTACAATACCCTGCTCAGAAAGACAAGAGATCGCCCAGTCTAAATGAACCCTTCATACAGTTTCTTACATAACCTGTATTCATTACAAATCAAAATTGTAAGTGGGCAATTCCCAGCTTGATGTCTGCCTCTCTGCCACATGGTAAACTCCACGTGGGCAGGAGCTGTGTGTCTATGTTGCCCACCATCAAGTCACCAGTACTGGACACAGTACACATAGTAGATGCTTGATGACTGCTTGCTTGGGATTTTTTAACATTTTATTTATTTCTTTGGCTGCACTAGGTCTTAGTTGTCCCATGTGGGATCTTCGGTCTTCACGGCAGCGTGCAAGATCTTTAGTTGCAGCATGAGAACTCTTAGTTGTAGCACGTGGGATCA
>NW_011494865.1:3349269-3349567 GCF_000754665.1 Bison bison bison | reverse complement strand
TGGGATCAAGTTCCCCACCTGGGGACTGAACCTGGGCCTCCTGCATTGGGATCACTGAGTCTTAGCCTCTGGACCACCAGGGAAGTTCAGATGACTGGTTGTTGAACGAATGGCAAATGCTCTTTAACTGAGCACTTACTTTCATTTCGTCCTCATTCCTGATCTAGGTATATTAATCCAAGGAAACTGAAGCACAGAAAAGTAATGTTAGGAAAAATCAGAGCCTAGATATGTCCAGATGTGTCTATTTCTGGGGTCCACACAAGTAAGTGTTGTCCCTTGCTGCTTCCCCTAAAAG
>NW_011494865.1:3343907-3349169 GCF_000754665.1 Bison bison bison | reverse complement strand
TCCGCAGGACATGAGATGACCCATCCTGTGCTCTTTAAAATGTAAGTCAACCGCCGAGACAAGAAGAAAGTCAGTTCCTTCCTCTTGCAAAAAACCTACCTGAGGGTCAGCACAGGGGGCTCAGGGAGGGACTGAACTGTCCCATTCTCCTCTCCACCCAGCCTCCACCATGAAATGAGTAATCTCTTTTAGAGAAAGAGAGAGAAATACACACAAAGCTGAATTGCTTAAGAATCCAAGATGGAGACAAAGAGTAGGCACAGGACGTGTGTGCCCAGGGCCAAATAGATTGGACAGACGATGCCACGTTAGAAGTGGAGTAGCACTTCTGTGCCTCAGTTTACCCAGTTGTGAAATGGGGTGATAAGACTGGTCCCAATCTCCAGGAAGTATGGGAAGGAAGCTAAACATTCGAAGTGTTTGGTTTTACCTAGAAAATTGCAAGTATTCAGTGATGACCCCTTTGCAAAATGCCAGTCACCCTAGACAATTTACAAAACAAAAATGACAGTAACCTCTGTGGATACTATAGTTACAACAGTGAAGAAGGGAATCCCCTGATTAAATTGCTGTAAACAACCTTTGAGTGAGTCAATGAGTGAAGTCGCTCAGTCGTGTCCGACTCTTTGCGACCCCACGGACTGTAACCTAACCAGGTTCCTCCGTCCATGGGATTTTCCAGGTAAGAATACTGGAGTGGGTTGCCATTTCCTTCTCCAGGAGATCTTCCCAACCCAGGGATTGAACCCAGGTCTCCTGCATTGTAAGCAGACACCTTACCATCTGAGCCAGTTAGGGCATAAAAAGCCCAGGTCTCTGAGACAGAAAAACTGGAATCTAGAGCAGATTCTAGGTCCTACCAACCCTGTGATCATGGGCAATGTTTCTCCTTCTGTGAGACTTAATTTTTTTTTTTTTGTCTGCAGTCAAGAATGTTAACAGCACTGTTTTGTAAACTTCTCATTCTCCTACCACTTTCACGGATTTTACTGAACAGTATACCACTTCTCTGATGGCCCAGTAGTAAAGAATCTGCTGGCAATGCAGGAGGCGCAGGAGACATGGGTTCAATCCCTGGGTCGGGAAGATCCACTGGAGAAGGGCATGGCAAACCATTCAATATTCTTGCCTGGAGGATCCCATGGAAAGAGGCGCCTGGCAGGCTACAGTCCATGGGGTCGCAAAGAGTCAGACACGACTCATAATATTATTTATTAAATATTTCTAATTTATACCAATTTATTCAACAAATCCTCATCAGCACCTACAATATGCCAGACAATCCTCTAGATACTGAGGCACCGTTCTAGATGACTTTTTTTTTTTACTTAATATTTCTTTTTCTCCCATCCTAAGCAATAATATCCATGAACTCATGGAATTGATAAGCTAACTGTATTTTTTTTCCTAACGTATATTACAATCAATGTGAAAATAACAAGGTCCTGCTGTATAACACAGGGAGCTATATTCAACATCCTGTGATAAACCATAATGGAAAAGAATATGAAAAAGAATATGTCTGTATAACTGAATCACTCTGCTGTACAGCAGAAATTAACACAACATCGTAAATTAACTCTACTTGAATAACATTTTTTTTAATCAATGTGAAAATTGTAGAAGGAAACAGATCCTTTAACATCCACGTTACTCTCAGGTAGGGGTACCTGGTGGCTCAGATGGTAAAGAATCTGCCTGCAATGCAGGAGACCTGGGTTCTATCCCTGGGTCAGAAAGATCCCCTGGAGAAGGAAATGGCTGCCCACTCTAGTATTCTTGCCTGGGAAATCCCATGGACAGAGGAGCCTGGTGGGCTGCAGTCCATGGGGTCACAAAGAGTTGGACACGACTGAGTGACTAACAATCTCAGGTGTTCCAAGTGATACAAAGTGGATGCTTTGGGGGACCTGGATAATAGCTAAGATTCCTGCTAACTCTCAAAAATGTTCTGTTCTAGATTTCTCTGGAGAGATTGACACACTTTATCTCCTCTCTTCCAACCCACTCTGCTCCAGCCATGAACAGAGTGACATTAATTAAGCAACTATTCAGCGATTACAAGAAGTTTTTTTCTGAGCCAGAGACTACGGTTCTGTCAGTTTGAGAACATGCTTGAACTTCCTGGCTCTCCACATTTAATTCACACCCCAAACTTCAAGCACTTTCATCTCCTCCCCTTCAGTCACAGAGGACTTTGGTTTACACCCAAGTGCTGTTTTCATCTTCAAAGGATATTATCAACTTGCAATGACGTCTCTATATCTGACACGGGAACAGCTCCAAAAAAACTCAAAATCACCCTACTCGACAGCTCTTCCCAACAATAGTTAATAAGTTGTACTTAATGAGTCCAAAATGTATGTTCTGAGTTGCCTTTGAAATCCAAAAAAAAAAAAAAGGTTTGCAAGGAAAACTTTCCCACCAATCAGTTAAAACCCTAAAACTTCAGAAGAAAAATGGGCTAAGGAAAGGAGTGCTAATTCACAGGAGAAGAAATGCAAACAACTCATAAGCATATGAAAAGGTACTCAGCTCCTTAATAATCAAAGCAAATGCAAATTAAAACAACAAAAGAGGACTTTTTTTCCGGTTTCAAATTAACAAAGGGCTATAGTATAATCATTTTCCATGCTAGCTAGAGTGGGGTTTAATAGGTACTGGTGTTAGAAGAATGGTATTTCCACCTTGCTGGAAAGCAATTTGATACTGTGTTTCAGGATCCTTCAAAGAGGTTCTAATATTTGACTCAGTACTTTCCCTTCTAGGAATCAACCACAGAAAACCAGAGGAGATCTGTCTATCAAACATGTCCTGTTTAATGGACAAAGCAGTCTAGCATGATGGGTTTTTCTAAGATCAGGGTTTCTTCATCTCAGCACTCTTGATATTTGGGGTCAGACAATTAATTCTTTGTTGGAGGGCTGTATTGGGCATTACAGGACATGTGGGGCACCCTTAGACTCTACACACACCCAACATCCCTCTAGTTATGGCAGTCAAAACTGTCTCCAAGGCTGGTGGGGAGGGTAGAGTGGAAGTTTGGGGTTAGCAGATGCAACCTATTAGATATAGAACGGATAAACAACAGGGTCCTACTGTAGAGCACAGGGAACTATATTCCATATCCTGTGATGAACCATAAAGCTTCCCAGGTGGCTCAGTGCTAAAGAATCTGCCTTACAATGCAGGAGACCTAAGAGACACAGGTTTGATCCCTGGGTTGGGAAGAACCCCTGGAGGAGGAAATGGCAACCCATCCCAGTATTCTTGCCTGAAAGAATCCCATGGACTAAGGAGCCTAGCAGGCTACAGTCCGTGGGATCTTAAAGGATTGTACATAACTGCAATAACCATAAGTGAAAGCAATATGAAAAAGAATATATATATATATATATATAACTGAATCACTTTGCTGTACAGCAGACATTAACACAACATTGTAAGTCAACAATACCTCAATAAAATACATTTTTTTAAAAATTATCTCCATACACTGCCTCATATGGACAATGTTCCTTGGGGTGACAAAATCTGCCTCAGGAACTGGTGATCTAAGAATAAAAACTTCTAAACGACCTAAATGTTCAGGTATAATAGAATGGTCAGATGTGTTACAGTCTGTTCAGAAGATGAAATATTATGCAATCACTTAAAATGTTGCTTTCAAGGAGTATTTAATGACATGGAAACCTGATCATGATAAAACGGTGTATGAAAAAAAGCAAAGAAGAAAAGCACTTAACTAGTCATTAATTAGCCCCTAATCATTTAATTAGTAATGCTTTTCCTAGAAAAACAGACTGAATGGAAATAAAGCAAATGTCCATTGCAATTATCTCTAGGCAGTAGGATAAAAAAGCAGTTTTCATTTCCTTTTTTAAAACACCTATTGGCTCTATAAGCTCAGAAAATGGATTTCTAGTCTGAAAAACCTAGCTCTAAATCCTAGTACTGCCACTATCTACTACTCATCAACACTTTTAAAAGTTTTTTATTTTGAAATAATTTTTATTGTTTTTTAATTTTTCCTTTATATTGAAGTATAGTTGATTTATAATGTTGTGTTGGTTTCAGATGTACAGCAAAGTGATTCAGATATTTATATATATATATATACACACACACATATATATCTATTTCTTTTTTATTGGAGTATAGTTGCTTTACAATGAATGCTGTATTAGTGTCTGCTGTACAGCAAAGTGAATCAACTTTATGTATACATATATCCCCTCTTTTTTGGATTTCCTTCCCATGTAGGTCACAGCACTGAGTAGAGTTCCCTGTGTCAGACAATTGGTTCTCATTGGTTACCTATTTTTTTGGGTATTAGTTCTAAAAGGTCTTGTAGGTCTTCATAGAACCATTCAACTTCAGCTTCTTCAGCGTTACTGGTTGGGGCATAGACTTGGATTACTGTGATATTGAATGGTTTGCCTTGGAAACAAACAGAGATCATTCTTTCCTTTTTGAGATTGTATCCAAGTACTGCATTTCAACTCTTGTTGACCATGATGGCTACTCCATTTCTTCTAAGGGATTACTGCTGTGTGCAACACAATAAACTGTGAAAAATTCTGAAAGAGATGGGAATACCAGACCACCTGACCTGCCTCTTGAGAAACCTATATGCAGGTCAGGAAGCAACAGTTACAACTGGACATGGAACAACAGACTGGTTCCAAATAGGAAAAGGAGTTCGTCAAGGCTGTATATTGTCACCCTGCTTATTTAACTTATACGCAGAGTACATCATGAGAAAAGCTGGACTAGAAGAAGCACAAGCTGCAATCAAGATTGCCGGGAGAAATATCAATAACCTCAGATATGCAGATAACATCACTCTTATGACAGAAAGTGAAGAGGAACTTATTTTAAAAGCCTCTTGATGAAAGTGAAAGAGGAGAGTGAAAAAGTTGGCTTAAAGCTCAACATTCAGAAAACTAAGATCATGGCATCTGGTCCCATTACTTCATGGGAAATAGATGGGGAAACAGTGGAAACAGTGGCTGACTTTATTTTGGGGGGCTCCAAAATCACTGCAGATGGTGATTGCAGCCATGAAATTAAAAGATGCTTACTCCTTGGAAGGAAAGTTATGACCAACCTAGATAGCATATTCAAAAGCAGAGACATTACTTTGCCAACAAAGGTTCGTCTAGTCAAGGCTATGGTTTTTCCTGTGGTCATGTATGAATGTGAGGGTTGGACTGTGAAGAAAGCTGAGCGCTAAAGAATTGATGCTTTTGAACTGTAGAT
>NW_011494865.1:3343706-3343807 GCF_000754665.1 Bison bison bison | reverse complement strand
GTGGTGTTGGAGAAGACTCTTGAGAGTCCCTTGGACTGCAAGGAGATCCAACCAGTCCATTCTGAAGGAGATCAGCCCTGGGATTTTTTTGGAAGGAATGA
>NW_011494865.1:3323497-3343606 GCF_000754665.1 Bison bison bison | reverse complement strand
CTTTGGAAGGAATGATGCTAAAGCTGAAACTCCAGTACTTTGGCCACCTCATGCGAAGAGTTGACTCATTGGAAAAGACTCTGATGCTGGGAGGGATTGGGGGCAGGAGGAGAAGGGGACGACAGAGGAGGAGACGGCTGGATGGCATCACTGACTCGATGGACGTGAGTTTGAGTGAACTCTGGGAGTTGGTGATGGACAGGGAGGCCTGGTGTGCTGCAAGTCATGGGGTCGCAAAGAGTCAGACATGACTGAGCGACTGAACTGAACTGGTTATCTATTTTATACATAGTCATGTATATATGGGGCTTCCCTGGTGTCTCAGATGGTAAAGAATCTGCCTTTAATAAGGGAGACCTGGGTTTGATCCCCAGGTCAGGAAGATCCCCTGGAGAAGGGAATGGCAACCCACTCCAGTATTCTTGCCTGGAGAATTCCATGGACAGAGGAGCCTGGTGAGTTACAGTCCATGGGTCACAAAGAGTCGGACGTGACTGAGCAACTAAATACACCCACACAGTGCATACATGTCAGGTTCTTTTTCAGATTCATTTTCTCATATTACAGAATATTGAGTAGAGTTCCCTGTGCTACAGGAAATAAGTAGGTCCTTGTTGGTTATCTATTTTTTTTTATAATAATGTGCATATATGTAAATTCCAAACTCCTAATTACTAGCTCTTAACCTCTAAGGTGCCGTGACTTCATCAATCAAACGGGAATAACCATGTATCTACTGCAAAGAGGGTATAGAGTAAACGAGTTAATGCATAGAAAGCGCTAAGCAAGGTGCCTGGTGGGCCATAAGTATTCAGCTAAAGGTGAGTTCTCATTAAGAGGTACTACCTTTTTAATTAAAATCTTTTTCTTAAAACACACAACATCAAGACAGAAGGAGCTTGTCTAGTTTCTCTAGGGAGAGATACGGTCTGAGAATGAGAGATCGCTGATGCTCGGGGATCTGACATTGGACAGAACTATTAGTGGTGAAATGAAAACAGCGATGAAGAATCCATCTGGCAGTGGAGACAGTCTGCGGGGAAACGTTATTTGAATTGGACAGGATGGAGAAACAGCTTCAAGTCAAGAGTACTGAAGTGTCAAGAGTCGTAAGTTTAACTGCCTAACAGGCTAGACTACCAATCTAGGGTCTTACAAAGAGGCATTGGGAACTGGCACTGGAAATGTTCCCAGGCGTGCCATGGTCCATTTCATCTGAAGCCTGGAGAGCCATGAGCCCCAGGTCATTGAAGGAGAGCCCCGGAGGTCTGTGGATACGAGCACCGGGATGGACTGAAACAGTCTGGAGACTTGGTTTCAAGATTTTGCTGTCTTTTCCTGCAAATTCCTTTTCCTCTTTGGATCTCTGACAATCGATGTATTCAGATTAGCAGATTGGCTTCATTTAGAAGAATAGGAAAACTGGTGACCAACCACCTAAAGGTGATTTCTGGGCCTACCACAGACTAGCTATTGTATCTCTGGGTGAGTTGCTTAGTTGATGGATCTAAGCCTTCATTTCTGCATCTCTAAGAGGTGGGTGATGGTATCTACCCTCTGTAAGAGGTTCCGCATGGAGCCAGGTAACTCCCAGCAAGGGCTTAAAATGGCAGCTCTAATTGCTTTCTTTAAAGTTACTTCAGGGACTTCCCTGCCAGTCCAGCAGTTAAGATTCTGCCTTTTAGTGCAGGGGATGGGAGTTCAATCCCTCGTCAGAGAACTAAGATCACACATTCCTCCAGGCAACTAAGCCCCATGCACCATAACTGCTAAGCCAGTGTGCTACATCTAGAGAAGCCCACATGTCGCAACGAAGACTCAACAGTAAATAAATAGTATTAAAAGTCACTCCATACTCAAACCTACTATACACAAGATAGGTAATCAGCAGAGACCTATGTCTAGCCCAGGGAACTCTACTCAATATTCTGCAATAACCTATATGGGAAAAGAATCTGAAAAAGAAAAAAACACACATATATGCGTAACATATGTATATCTATAGTCACTGTGCTATACACCTGAAACTCACACGACATTGTAAATCAGCTATGCTCTACTATAAAATAAAAATCAAATTTAAAAATAATCATAAATAAAAGTTATTCCAAACATAGAACTTGAATCTCCCTCAAAGTGGCAATCATTGTTTTGAAATTTTGAGTGTGGGGTAGGTGAATGGGCAGAGGTAAAAGGATGAATGACCAGTTCTTTAGTCCATCAAGACTTCTCAGGGGCTCCAGGGTTCATCACTATGTTTCTGACCTGTGCCTGGTCCTGGGTAGGCAGTGGGGCTACTGTGATGGCCAAGAAACAGTCCCTTGGCCGCAAGTTGCTCAGAATCCAGTAGAGAAGACAGACAAGGAAGACATACTTTGTTCAGACAGTGAGAAGAGGAAGCGATATCAGGCCATGGTAGCACACAGGCCCTGGAACCACCCTCCCTTTTATCTTCAGATCTTGAAGCCATGTGAACTTGAACAGGCGACTTTACCTCTTCAAGCCTCAGTATTTTCATCTGTAAAATGGGAGAATAATATAAAAGAATAACAGTTGTGTTTCTCCTTCATAGGTTTGTGTCAGGACAAAATAAGGGGACGCCCTTGGAACTGCGCCCAGCACACAGGATTTAATAAATGTTAGCTTGGTTACCGCTATTAACATCTGAGTAAATAGTTATATGGACCGTAGAAAGGCAGTCTTGGTCTCTGACTTGCGAAGGGGTGGGATCCACCCAGGGAAAGTCAGCCCATCCCCTCCAATATCCAGCTTGGGCACACCTCAGGGCCATGATCACACCACACCTGAATCCCCCTCAGCATCACCACACAGATCTAGAGAAAACTTTCTCGGGAATTGAGATGGACACTTTTATTGTTTTACCCTCCTCCCCTAAAACCACAAAAGACCTGTGGCTGTGGAGCAATTCACCCATTTTCTAAATGGAAAAGAGACTCCAAATCACTTCAAAAAGTAGTATCAGGGCTTCCCTGGTGGCCTAGTGGCTAAGACTCCATGCTCCCAATGCAGGGGGCCCAAGTTCAATCCCTGGTCAGGGAACTAGATCCCACATGCCACAACTAAGATCCAGCGTAACCAAAAAATAATTAAATATTTAAAAAATTAATAAAAGCAATACCCCACTCTCCCCATCTCCTGTGCCACACACACATATACACACACACCCCAAACAGTGAGGGGTGGTGGGGGGGGGTGTGAGACGGGAGAGGGGTGGGAAGGAGGCAGGAAGTGAAGAAGGAAGCCCTTTAACAGGAACCAGAAAGGGTGATGAGGAACTAACCGTGGGCAAGGCAGGATTGTCTGAGGATGGACACAGGGACCAGACACCTGAGCACACGCTCTCCTGCTCACCTGACCAAGCAGACAGGTGACAGGTGTCTCCTCTGTGCCTATTCACCTGAACACCTGCTGGTCCGGCCGCCCCCTACCCAGGTCACTCTGGGTGATCCTCAGACTGAATGGACTCGCAATCTCGTGCTGATCTTCAACAGAACCCAATTCTTCCTTTTCCCTGGCAGAGTCTGGGCATTTGGGCAGACACAAGTGCTTGAGGGTTTTGCTAAACAAGGGAGGCATTGTGACATCTGGGAGAAATGCCACCACAAAATGAGAAAGTTGGACCAGCCTGCCTGCCATTCTTAAGTACACACACACACACACACACACATACACACACTTCCGAGTAACCCCATGTGTGCCTGCTTAAGGTGATGGACAAAATATTTAACAACTCTGACAGTGCATCTACTAACCAAGCAGAATGGACAAAGATCATAACTTTAGAGAAAGTTCTGGAAGTCCCTGCTGTTATCTTTTTATTTTAAAAATCTTGGGATGGTTAGGCGATACAAGGGAAGGGTCAGGGTGGCAGATAGGCACTTGGGGCACCAGGGCAATGACTGTTGCCCAGCTGGTGTGGAAGTATTTCAGTATTTTAATGCCCACCACAGGCACACTGGTGCATACCAGTCAGACTGAACGTAGGCTCTAAGATGAGGATTTGTATGTGGGTGGTTTATTAAAAAGCTGTTCCTAGGGAGAAAAAATAAAAACAAACAAACAAAAAACAGTAAGAAAGCAAGGAAAGCAGAATAAAGAAGGAGGAAACCCTGGGCCGGCTCAGGACTTGAATCAAAGCCCCACAGATGGTGACCTCAACCTGATGCCACGGGGGAGTCTGGAGCCAACAACAGTCAGCCCCACGGTCGGCTGATCAAGGCTAGAGAGCCTGACTGTCGTGTTCGTGCATCTGGAAGGCAGGAGTTGAGGCTGCCCTGGGAGCAGGATACAGAGCAGAGCAAAGCACCTCCAGGGGCTGCCCAGGAAGTCCTCTGAACAAGAGCCACCAGTCCCGCCTGGAAGCAAGAGCCCAGGAAAGGCAAAGGCTGGACACCATGAAAATGGCAAAAAAAAAACAAAACAATAATAATCAGTGGATTTAGATGGAGTGCCAGAACGTCTTCCCATGACACCAACTGAATGTCAGCCTGAGTCCTTAGACAAGGAAGGAACACACGCAAGTGATGGCTATGGTGCCTAGACTAGCATGGGGTACCGGCTTTGGGGTTCACCGCTTCTCCTTCTACATGATTCATTTCTGAATGAACTCCTGACCTCCAGTGTCAACCCTTTGCATCCTAAAGAGTAATAAGAGCTAAAATTATAGTATAAAGTGGGGGTTCCCAGTGGCTCAGTGGTAAAGGACCTGTCTTCAATGCAGGAGATGTGGCCGGAGCCTCATGCTTGATCCCTGGGTCAGAAATATCCTCTGGAGGAGGAAATGGCAACTCACTCCAGTATTCTTGCCTGGACACAGGAGTCGGGCAGGCTGCTGTCCATGGGGTCGTAAAAGACTCAGACAGGATTTAGTGACTTAAGAATAACAACAAATGTATAGAGCGCCTGCAAGGGGCAGGGCACCATGAAATGCCATGCTCAGCCTCACAGCAACTTCCCAAGGTGGGTCACATTCTTTCCACTTTACAGATGAGCAAGATGAGGCTCAGAGAACTGAAGCCTCTTCTAAAAGTTTCCACAACAAATAAATGGTTATGGAGAAATTCCAATCAATCTCAAGTCTATAGGACTCAAGAGCTGCTGTTCTGTCCAACTGCCATCCCTACTCAAAATCACCTCCTCTGGATGCAAACATGACCCAGACACAGGCTCTGAGCTGAGGATTCACGTGCAGTGAGGGTCATGCAACATCTCATGCAGGAAGAGACTTCCTTAAGTGGGGGAAATGGGTCAGGAAAGAGGACAGAGTTGTGCATCAGGCGGTCTTTAGGAAACTCCCAGCCCCAGCCGCCTGATTCCAGCTGAAGCTCTGGCGTGTACATCAGGCTTCAGAGTTAGTTCCAACTTGAAGCAAAAGAACTAGGCTTTCACGTGCCTGCACCACATAGGCACCCAGAGCATGTAACTTTCCCAGTAGAATGGCTCGAGTAACCCAAGGGAGTCCGTCAAAGAGAGGTAGACAAGACTTCCCTGGTGGTTTGGCAGTTAAGAATTCTTGCAATGCAAGGGACACAGGTTCAATTCCTGGTCCGGGAAGATTCCACATGCCCAGGTGCCTCAACTACTGAGCCTGAGTGCCGCAACTACTGAAGCCCACACACAAAGAGCCTGTGCTCTGCAACAAGAAAAACCAACACAATGAGAAGCTCACAAACCGAAATAAAGAGTAGACCCTGATCTCCGTAACTAGAGAAAATCCACGTGCAGCAACAAAGACCCAGCACAGCCAAAAATAAAAGTAATAAATAAATCTTTTTTTAAAAAAAGAGACGGGGTGGGGGGCAAGCAGACCATAAGAGCAAAGGCTAGAGAGGCATGCCTAAGGAACCAGAGACGATCTGGGTACCACCCTGACACCCATTATTCTTAATGAAGCCTGGCAGTCCTTTCCCTAATTCTTAGCTTTCACTCCCAAGAACCAAATTCCCTATTGCCAGGGGGAAAAAAGTCTCCCTTTCGGATAGTCTAAAGATCATCTCAAAGACCATTTTCAAGAGCTGATTACCTGAGCCTGGCTCTAATCTAAGAAAAGTATCCCATTTTCCACCTCTGTAGAGAAAGAAACATAATCAAGTGACTTGTCCCTGGCTCTTTGGCTTTATTCATACAGATACCAGTAAATAAAGGAAAATTTGACTGTTCACAGAACTTCAGCAAATCGAGCTCCTATTTGGGGGCAAAAATAAAGACTCCTGAGATTTAATATGAAATCCTTCTACAAGGAAGATGATTGAATACATTATGGGGGCTTCAATTTTTACCATGACAGATATTGAATGAGCCTTTCATTTCTTTCTGCTGCTCATTTCCTCAATGCTTGAGGCTCTGATATTGAGGAAGAGATGGAATCAGTGTCTTGGCAATGGAGTAAACTGGTAGGAAGGCCAAGGGCTCCGGGCTGGAAATGCTGGGATGACATGAAGGAGGTCTCATCTGGGGAGCCCAGGATGGACTTGAGCTTCAAAATCAGTGCTAAATACCAAGTATTTAAAGAAAAGCACCAAGAGCGGAGTCGAATGGGTGCCCATAGGGGAGTCTTGAACAGGAGCTAATGCCAAAAGCCAACAGGCACTCATTATCCTAATCATGTACTGTTTGGTTGTAAGAAACAATAACTCACTCAAACTAGCTGGAGATGAAGGGGACTTTAATTGGAAGAATCAGAAGGAGAATTCAAAGCAAAAGGGTGAATAAACAACAGAATTCAAAATCAAAACCACAGGAACTTCTCTGGTGGTCTAGTGGTTAAGAATCTGCTTTCCAACGCAGGGGATGCTGGTTCAATCCCTGGTCGGGGAACTAAGATCCACCGTGCCATGGGGCACCTAAGCCTGTGCACCACAACCTCTGAGCGCACCAGCGTGCCACAACTAGAGGACTCCACATGCTGCAACGAAGACCCAGTGCAGCCCAAAACAAAAACAACAAACCACCCTCTCCTCTCTGACTCCACATAAACACATAATGTTGACTGAGGTCCTGCTACATGTCGGGCACTGTGCTGAATGCTTTACCTGCATTGTTTCACAGTTTACCTACACAGAAAGTCTCTGAGACACAAACATCCCCATTTTTCAGATGGGAAAACTGAGGCTAAAGTAAAAGGTTGCACAGCTACAAATTGGCAGAATTAGAATTCACACCCCGCTCAACTCGGTGCTCTGTGATGACCTAGAGGGTGGGATGGAGTCGGGGTGGGAGGGAGGCTCAAGAGAGAGGAAACATATGTGTACATGCAGCCAATTCATGTTGTTGTACAGCAGAAACCAACACAACCTTGAGAAGTAATTATACTCCAATTAAAAAATAAATTCACGCCCGGTCCTCAAAACAACTGTCCTCTGTCACCAGCCATGTGAGCTCCACCTCAGCTTCTTCTCTCTGGGTCTACTACATCCTGAATGCTGCTCCCTGCAGGCTGGCTCTTCCTGCCTCAACGAGCTTGTGAAGTGGCAAAATGACCAGCCCAAATCTGGTTCCGGCGCCCAGGGGAAAGTACCAGGATGGGAGACGTGAGCCCACCCATATCAACAATTACAGTCAATGGTACCCGAAACCATCTGATGCACGTGTCTGTGTCTTTTGGTTCAAATTTAAGAGTCTGATTGGTTTCTTATCCCTTCAGCTCTGATGATGAGCAAGACCTCACCTTGTAAAAATCAGGGCAGCTTGTGGTGGGGTGGCAATTTCTCTATGAAAGTGGGTGTGTGACATGGGAAAATGGGAGATACTTACAATGCCCTCATTTATATACGTGACACTTCTTGAGTGAGCATCTCATTCTTCCCAGGTAACCTAGGTGCCAGAGGTTCCAAGATTAAGTAGTTACCAGATCCTCCCTTGGGCGGCTCACCATATCTAGAATAGACACATCACTAAACCATGGTCATCCAGCAAGATAAGTGCTGTGGTTGGGAGAGACAGGACTGCTGCCACCTCGCAGACAAAGTATACCTGGTCTGGCCCAGCAAAGCAAGGAAGAGGTCTTGAAGACAGTAACACAGGAATCCAGTCTTGGATGAATGATCAGGCATGACAAAAGTATAGTGTATTCCTGAAAGGTGTGATGCATTGGAGAGGTCTGGGGAATTGGGTACCACGGAAAGGTAGCAAGAGTGAAGGAGTACCAGAAAATGAGGTTAAAAAGGTGGACAAGGGCCAGTCCATGAGTGACTTTCTGTGCTAAGAAAAGAAACGTTATCATTTCCCAAGCAGCAACAATCTAGTGCAGTGCTGTCCAATAGAACTTGTCATGATGATGGAAATGGCCTAAATCTGCAGCGACCAACATGGCGGCCACTGACTGTGCACTTGGCCTATGGCTAGAGCAACGGAGTAACTGACTTCTGTATTTCATTTAATTTCAACTCATTCAAATCTAAATGGCCAGATGTGGCTATCGGCTGCCATACTGGACACCCAAATCTATCCATAAAGCTGTGAGTTCCCGAGGAAGGCTTGAAACTGGCTCCAAGTCAAACTGGCTGTGTGACTCTGAGAAAGTTCCATGACTGCTCTGTACCTCAGTTTTCCCATCTGTAAAATGGGATGATAATAACATATCTCCTAGGAGTGTTGTAAGGATAAGTAAGTCGATACACGTAAAGCAGTTGGACAAACACCTGGCATATTGTGATAACCCCACAAGTATCTGTGTAGTTCGGAAGGTGATGGGAAGCTTTGGAAGGTGCTAACGGCAAATTTGTTTTCCTATAATTCTGGAAGCTAGAAGCCCAGGATCAAGGCATCAGCAGGCTGGGTTTCCTCTGAGGTCATCCTCTTTGCTGTATCAATGGCCATCTTCTCCTTGTGTTCTCACATGGTCTTCCTGCTGGGTGACTGTGTCCCAGTCTCCTCTTCTTATAAGAACACCCGTCATACTGGATTAGAGCCTCGTTCTAACACAACTAGCTCTTTAAAGAGCCTATCTCCGACTATAATCACACTGTAAAGTCCTGGGGGTTAGGACATTGACATGAATTTGCAGAGTGTGGAGGCATGATTCATATAATAGTAAAGACACTACAGACTGAAAATCAAGATTGACAGTTGCATTTCTGACCTATATACTGGCTCATTTCCACATGAGCCACCTTGGAAGAATCAAGGGGAAAGCAGAGAACCTGGGAGGAGTTTCTGGCATGGCAGGGGGCTGACCTGGACTGGGATGGGCAGGGACCACTTGGATCCAAAGCAGAAGCTGCCCAGCATGGTTGGAGAAGGAAAGAGGGTTCTAGAAGTTTGGCCCCTGGTGCTCTTCTACCATGTCCCAGATACATACAGTGCCTGCCCCCAGAGCCCAATTCAGACCTCTGGTCCAGATACCATCAGGGAAAAGAGCAGGCCAGAGTAAAAGCTGTGTGCTTGTGAGGTGCTGAGAAATGGGGACAGGACAAAATGACCTCAAGGAAGTTGCTCCCTCAAAGAGAGGTGAGGACTTCTCCCTTTCATACCCTAAAAGTGGTATGTGTGAGTAGGGAAAATGGAAAAGCTCCATGAGGAGGCGCTTCCTTAGGGGCAAAAAGTGATGTCTGAAAAGCTGTTTTGAATGGTGAGCAGTGATCGTGGGGTGCTTCTGTCTGGAGTTCTCCATCCTAGGGCTCAGTTACTCCCTACCCTCTGAGCTCATGGGAACTGACATGGGCGTCTGGCCTTCATCCATCCACACTGCCCATCAGAGTCAATGCCCAACTCCTCCAGGGTGACATGAGCTTACAACCCAAAATAACAAGACATTTGAGGATTAAAATAATTTCAAAGGGAAAACAACACACTGGGCTTCAGATGCCAACAGAAGTAAGAATATTAGAACAGCTGGACTTTGAATATATGGCACCTCACTCCAGTACTCTTGCCTGGAAAATCCCATGGACCGAGCCTGGAGGGCTGAAGTCCCTGGGGTCGCTGAGGGTCGGACATGACTGAGCGACTTCACTTTCACTTTTCACTTTCATGCACTGGAGAAGGAAATGGCAGCCCACTCCAGTGTTCTTGCCTGGAGAATCCCAGGGACAGCAGAGCCTGGTGGGCAGCCGTCTATAGGGTCGCACAGAGTCGGACACGACTGAAGTGACTTAGCAGCAGCAGCAGCAGCAAAGCATATTAAAGACATAAAAGAAAATATGAACAATATAAATCAAAACAAGAACAAGAAAATATTTTTTAAAAAGGCAAGCTGAAGTATCCCAGATGAAAAATGCAATGGTTGAAATAAAGAACACAATGGGTGGATAAATGGAGACAGAATGAATACAGCTGAAGAATGAATTAAGCAACTGGAAAACAATGTTGAAGAAACCTTCTAGAAGGAAGCAGAGTGACAAAAGTTTTTTGTTGACGTACAGTTGATTTACAATTTCAGATGTACAGCAAAATGAGTCATATATATATATATATATATATATCTTTTCAGGTTCTTTCTATTACATGGTATTACAAGAGAGTGCTATATATATCAGATATCTATACCTATCTATCTATCTATATATATATATCTATCTTTTCAGGTTCTTTCCATTACAGGGTATTACAAGATAGTGAATATAGTTCCCTCTGTCATACTAGGACCTTGCTGTTCATCTACTTTATATACAGTCGTGTACACACGTTAATTGGGATTCCCAGGGGATTTGGTGGTAAAGACTCCACCTGCCAATGCATGGCACACATGCATTGTGTGTTCAGTTCCTGGGTAGGGAAGCCCACCCCAGTACTCTTGCCTGGAGAATCCCAAGGACAGAGGAGACGTGGGGGCTACAGTTCCTGAGGTCACAAAGAGTCAGACACAACTGAGCAGCTGAGTACACATCCACATATGTTAATTCCAAACTTCTAAATTACGCCTCCCCAAACTTTACCCTTTGGTAACTCTAAGTTCATTTTCTATGTCTGTGAATCTATACTATTTTGTAAGCAAGTTCATTTGTATCACCTTTTAAGATGCTACATATAAGTCATGTACAATATTTGTCTTTGACTTATTTCACTTAGAATGATAATCTCTAGGTCCATCCACGTTGCTAATAATGGCATTACTTCATTCTTTTTATGACTGAGTAGTATCCCATTGTGTATACATACCACATCTTCTTTCTGAATGTCATCTGTTGATGGACAGTTCAGTTGCTTATACATCTTGGCTGATGTAAATAGTGCTGCTATTATTATTGGGGTGCATATAGCTTTTCTAATTAGAATTTTCATCTTTTCTGGGTATATGCCCAGGATTGGGATTGCTGGATCATACGCTAACTCTATTTTTAGTTTTTAAAGGAGGCCAAAAAATTTTTAAGCTAAGTGATATGGAAAATAGAATTGCTAATACAAAATAAGAAGATTCCAGGAGGTGGAGAATAAATTGAGAGATTGGGATTAAAATATGCACATTACTATATACAAAATGGATAACTAATAAGGACCCACTGTATAGTACAGGAAACTGTACTCAATGCTCTATAAAGGCCTATACAGGAAAATCATCTTAAAAAAAGAGTGCATATATGTATATGTATAACTGATTCACTTTGCTGTGCCCCTGAAACTAACACAACATTGTAAATCAACTATACTCAAATAAAGTTTTTTTTTAATTAAGAAGATTCCCAGAGAGAGGAATAAAAGTGAAGAGGAGTAAACATTTGAAAAAATGTTAGATACAAATTTCTCAGAATTTGTTTAATGTTCTATAAAGTCCCAAAGAGAAGAAATGAGGGAAAACCCACATCTACACACATCATAGGTCAAGAAGAAACAGTTAGAACTGGGCATGGGACAACGGACAGGTTCACGATCAGGAAACGAGTACATCAAGGCTGCATAGTGTCACCCTGCTTATTTAACTTATATGCAGCATACATCATGTGAAATGCCAGGCTGGATGAATCACAAGCTGGACTCAAGACTGCTGGGGGAAATATCAACAACCTCAGATATGCAGACAATACCACTTTAATGGCAGAAAGTGAAGAGGAACTAAAGAGCCTCTTGATGAGGGCGAAAGAGGAAAGTGAAAAAGCTGGCTTAAAACTCAACATTCAAAAAACTAAGATCATGGCATGCAGTCCCATCACTTCATGGCAAATAGATGGGGGAAAAGTAGAAACACTGGCAGATTTTATTTTCTTGGGCTCCAAAATCACGATGGACAGTGACTGCAACCATGAAATCAGAAGATGATAGCTTCTCCGCAGGAAAGCTATGACAAAGCTAGACAGAGTATTAAAAAGCAGAGACATTACTTTGCCAACAAAAGTCAGTTTAGTCAAACTATGATTATTCCAGTAGTCATGTATGGATGTAAAAGTTGGACCATAAAAAATACTGAGCACCAAAGAATGGATGCTTTCGAACTTTGGTGTTGGAGAAGACTCTTGAGAGTTCCTTGCACAACAAGGAGATCAAACCAGTCAATCCTAAAAGAAAGCAACCCTGACTATTCATTGGAAGGACTGATGCTGAACCTGAAGCTACAATATTTTGGTCACCTGATGCAAACAGCCGACTCATTGGAAAAGACTGATGATGGGAAAGATAGAAGGCAGGGGAAGAAGCAGGCAACAGAGGATGAGGTGGATGGATGGCATCATTGACTCATTGGACATGAGTTTGAGCAAGCTCCTGGAGATGGTGTAGGACAGGGGAGCTTGGCATGCTGCAGTCCATGGGGTCTAAAAGAGTCAGACACGACTGAGCAACTCAACAACAACAACACACATTACAAAGCTGTGTTGTGCTTAGTTGCTCAGTCATGTCCAACTCTTTGCAACCCTATGGACTGCAGCCCACCAGGCTCCTCTGTCCATGCGGATTCTCCAGGCAAGAATACTGGAGTAGGTTGCCATGCCCTCCTGCAGGGGATCTTTCCAACCCAGGGATCAAACCCAGGTCTCCTGCATTGCAGGTGGATCCTGAGCCACCAGGGAAGCAAAGAGGAAGTTCTAAAAAGCTTCCAAGAAGAAAGAGATCACATTTGTAAAAAGAAAGAATCAAATTGACATCAGAACTTTTTCATCAGCCATACCAAATGCAAGAATACCTGACGGACAGTAGTTACATGAAATGTGACTAGTCCAGATTCTGACGTGCCTTAAGTATAAAAGATATAGTAGATTTCAAAGGCTTAGGATAAAAAAAATACAAATTAGCTCATTATTAATTTTTATGTTAATTCCATGTTGAAATGATAATATTTTGGGTCTACTAAGTTGGATAAAATATATTATGATTCACATAGTTTTATTCTTTCAAATGAAACTATTAGACTATTTAAATTATTAATATGGTGCACATGTGTAGCTCACTTTATATTTCTATTTAATATCACCATTTAATTCCATTCTGCTATCATATTTCTTTTTTTAGTTACACTAATCTGAAATTTCCCTTTGTATTTACTCATTGGCTGTTTACCCCAATTAGAATCTAACTCTATGAGAGCAGAGACCTTAAGTAGTTGTTTGTGGGGTTGTTTTTTTTTTTTTTTTTTGCTGTATTCCAATTCTTAGAACACTGTCTGGCATAAAGAAGGCACTCAATAAATATTTATTGAATGACTAAAAAAAGAATAAATGCAGGAATGATTTCAAGGAATTTAGTGAAAAAAAAATAGAGCTCAAAATGTTATATCCAATTAAGCCATCATTGAAATATGAAGGCATAATAAAAATATTTTCAGGCATAGAAGTCCTCAAAGATTAGCCACACAAAGCTCCACCTTGAACACAATTTGGGATGAATTACCTAAATCAGAGGAAAGACATATCCAGGAGATGGTATTAGGCATACAGCTGTAGATGATCAAATGCCTTGATGCTGTCTTTAAAAAATAGCTAGGACCAAATAAAAAGATAAATTATAACCAGAAAAACAGAGAATTAAAAGTCTCCAGATTGTACTCAAACTGTGGTCCCTGGACCAGCAGCAAGAGCATCACCTGGGCTTGTTAAAAATGCAGGAACTGTTGTTCCACCCACAATGTACTGAAACAGACTCTGCATTTTAATAAGACCCCCAAGTGATCTGCATGCACTTTGAAACCGAGCAGCTTTACACAGAAATACCAAAGCATTAGATGTAGTGATGGGAAGGAAAGAAACCGAGGTATGGGAAAGTATGTCAAATCCCTCTTATTAGAGGGGAGATACAGATACCCATTTTTGAAAAGAAAGCATTTTAAAGTTTAAAAATGTTAAACGTGAAAGAAATTAAAAAGTGAAACAAATTAAAATGGATAAAGAGCAGTCAAAAGAAATGAACTCTAGCAACACACAACATTATGGATAAATCTTAGTAAATGGAGACAAACAATGGAAGTTCCAAAAAGTTACATAGAGTGTGCTGCACATTCTTCAAGGTTAAAGATAACCAAAATAAAAATATAAACGATTAGGAATATAAACAGAAGCAATAAATATATCAACAGGAAAGCAAGAAAATGATTCTGCAGCCCTGAGAATGGTAGTTGACTTTGATGGAGGAAGGCATGGAGTGGGGTTTAGGGGCTGATAGAGAACCATAAGATTAGATGCGCTTTATCATCAATATTCCAGATTTTGTTTGGGGCATGAGTTCAGAGGTGCTTCTTCCATTATTAAAAATAACAAACTTTGACTATTGAACAGAATTAACTAAACAAAAGCAAGTCCCACATGGAATGATGAAAGCGTGTTATATAAACTAACGATTATCATCCATCCCTGGTGGCTCAGAGGATAAGAATCTGCCTGCAGTGCAGGAGACCTGGGTTCCATCTCTGGGTCTGGAAGATGCCCTGGAGCAAAAAAAGGCAACCCACTCCAGTATTCTTGGCTGGAGAATCCCATGGAGAGAGGAGCCTGGTGGGCTACAGTTCATGGGGTCACAAAGAGTCAGACACGACAGAGCAAAAAGCACTTTGTGTATGGTGTTAGGGGTTTTTCTGATTTTATTTCTGATCTTCCTTCCAGTTTTGTGTACCTGAGGTCCAATCCCTTGGCAGAGTGTCTAGCATATGGCCGATACTCAAAAGGTGCTTCATGAATAAATAGAGCACCTTGACAGCAGTGGGAAGGATCAATCAGAAAGGGATCAGATAAAGACCAAGAAGGAATTCCTGTATAACCCAGGCAAGACCTTCTGGAGGCAGGAGTCAAGGGAATAGCTAAGGGAAGGATGGAATCTGAAGATTTAATGCAATAGAATCCACAGGACCTGGAGACTAATCAGATGAGGAGTTGGAGAGAAGAGAGGAATCAACGTCAGTGACCGAGTTCTGAGATTCCCAAAGAGATCACGAACCACCCCGTAAGTCAAAGACTCTACGTCTCACTGTTTCATTCCTTTGTCATTTTATTACAGAAACTTTCCAATATACAGAAAATGTGAAAGAATTGTATGTGAATACATACACCTACATACTCACTCACACTTAGATTCTACAATTAATACTTGAGAATAGCTCCTTTTACATACATTTCTCCTTGTATCTATCTCTCTAGCCACCCATCAACTCTTTTCTTTTTCCTTTTTTTCAAAAGGGGGTGGTTCTGGTTCTGTCACGTTGCAGCGGAAAGAAAACAAAAGAAAATGCATCACCGCCTTAAACACCAAAACCAAATGTTCTGTGATGATCTCCACCACCAGCGTCCCCCTCCCACAAGGTAGCTGCACTCCTTTAAGGCTGTTTCTAACGTCATTGGAATCAGATATTAAACAGATAACTCTGAAAACAAACACTGTTGTCCTTGATTGTTCTTCATGGGAGTTTATGGAGGTGGCAATTGGCATCACTGGCATTTGGTCTGGGGTTTGGAAACACGCTCATTGTCTACTGTTTCAAATTATTTACCATCTACGTGGAGCATAATTGAATTCTGAGTGCTTCAAATAAAGCTCAGACGTCAGGTTATAATCCAGAGCGACTCCTTGGGTTACACAGTGGCTCTTCCTTCTCTGTACAAATCGGCAATCATAATTTGATGAAATAGGGCTGCACTTATGAAAATTCTTCCCCGGGGGGAGATAGAAGTCAGGCTTGTTTCTCCCAGAATAAACAGTAAGCAATCCGATTATCCTATCCTAAGTAGGTGATGCCACTTTGGTTCATGAAAGTAGGAGCCAGATGGGGACCAAATTCAGGCTTCCACTTTATTTTCTGGAGAACATCATCCTCTCACTGTGTCATCTGCCCATTTCCAAACACTCTTTTCCTTTTATTCTTTTTCTCTGAACCACCTAGACCCTCTGCAAGGCTCCTCCCCACCGCCTACCCTTATTCACATAAGATGAATATCCATCCCTCTCTCTTTCTTCACAACTTTGCTCAGGTGTCAGTTTCAAAGACACCTCACCTGATCCCATCAAGTTGGACTGTGTTCTCCAAGGCACCATATTCTTCCCTCCATCAGGAGTTCCTCCAGGGGGCCTCCCTGGTGGTCCAGTGACTAAGACTTCAAGCTCCCAGTGCAGGGGTCCTGGCTTCAATCCCTGGTTGCAGAACTGGATCCCACATGCTGCAACTAAGAGTTCAAGCACCCCAACTAAGACCCGGCATAGCCAAATAGGTAAATAAATATTTGGGGGGGGCGGGGAAGAGTTCCTTGAGGGCAGGAGCCATTTCCTTCATTTACTTGTCCAGTGACTGCTATAGGCATAGTATCTTCCCTTTCTCATGCATTCATCAGGTATTTGGCTTTTGTTTGTTTGTTTTCGTTACAGCATGCAAACACTTAGTTGCAGCACATAGCCTCTATTAATACTTACCTAACCAGGCATCGAGTCCAGGTCCCCTGCATTGGGAGTGCAGAGTCTGAGCCACTGGACCACCAGGCAAGTCCCATCAGATATGTGTTGAGTATCTACCAAGAACTCTTCTAAGCATGTGCGACACAATGGTAAACAAGACAGGAAATGCCCTGCCTTCACGGAGCTTACAGTCCAGTGGGAACATCACACACACACACACACACACACACACACACACAAACACACACACACACACACACACACACACACGACAGGAGCTATGCATATAAGGGCTCCATCTTCCTTTAACCTATAAATAGAGAGCCTGAGCTTTGATGCAGAAGGAACCCTGCTGCTGCTGCTGCTGCTGCTAAGTCGCTTTAGTCGTGTCTGACTCTCTGCGACCCCATAGACGGCAGCCTACCAGGCTCCCCGTCCCTGGGATTCTCCAGGCAAGAACACTGGAGGGGGTTGCCATTTCCTTCTCCAATGCATGAAAGTGAAAAGTGAAAGTGAAGTCGCTCAGTCGTGTCCGACTCTTTGCGACCCCATGGACTGCAGCCTACCAGGCTCCTCCATCCATGGGATTTTCCAGGCAAGAGTACTGGAGTGGGGTGCCATTGCCTTCTCCAAGAAGGAACCCTACAAGTTACTAAACATGTAGCCTCGGGCAAATTTAGCCTTTTTGGACCTCAGTTTCTTCTCACATTAAATGAGCAGGATAAAAATCTACCATACACAGTAGGTAGTGAACACAAAATTTCTAACGTATGTAAATCATTAGCCAATGCCTAGAACATAGCACAATTTGCAGCTGTACTTATAATGATATAAAACTCAGATCATGTAAAGTTACAAATCCAAATGATTCCAAACTAATGCTATAATACTCTTGGTAGGCATTCCTACTATCCACTGATATTCCTCATTTTTCTTTTTCCAGATAGGATCAAACTTTACAACACCCCCTAGCCCTCCTTGGAGCTATGGATAGCTATGTTACTTGCTTTTGTCAATGACATTCAAAAGGAAAGCTTTAAGAGCCACTGCGTGACTTGTCACCTTCTCTTCACCCTGTCTTGAATGATGGCAATATTACAGACAACTGAGGCTCTGATAAACTTGGTTTCTGAATAGGTACAGTTTGGAGCAGAGCCTATCTGCAATAACTTACAGCAGGAGTAATAACCTTTTTGTTTTTAAACCACTGAGATTTAGGGGCTATTTGTTACTGCAGCATAACCTAGACCATGGTGACTAATACACACCTGTTCTTCTAAGTTCTTAACCTCTGAAATATGTTCAATTTGCTCTCTGCTCACACTACTTTATATTTTCCTATATCACTCAAATTCACAATATTCTCCTTCTCCAGAGAAACCATGCAACCCTAGATGGCTTTTTCTTCATTTAAAGTGTCAACTCTTCCTAAAAGCCTTCCCTGACTTACCTTCAGCCATTCTCCTCTGAGATCCCAGGTATATCTGTCCATTTTAACCGTCCTATCTCATTTTCTCTACCTGGAGTGAAATTCTAGGCAAAGCCAAGCCTGGAATCAGAGTAAGTCTGACTTTCAGCCACAAGACTTACTGTCTCCCACTATAAAAATCACTTGCCTAAAAACCATTTAATATTTGACCCCCCAAAGGCACTTTTCATTGGAAAGTCTTAGCCACACTTTAGCACACCTGGAATGATTAAGAGACATTCTGAGAATAGAGAATATATCTTTAGTTCAAGCCTACAAGATAACTGAATTTTGAAGGAAGTAAGCATCCTTTCCGATCTCTATGATTCAGTTGAGACGGTAGCAGAATAAGAATTATTCAGTGGGGGATGCTTAGTCTCAAAGCTTTCATGCCAAGAGATGATGCTCACATGGCCAGGACCACAAATGGACAGAAGAAAATCCAAAGGACTACACTCTTCAAAAATTAACGCGTTTCCTTTCCTAGAGCCATCAGCAGGGAGGCAACTTATGATTTGAAGGCATTCCATGATTGGTTCAAACATGCTGCCAAGTGAAATTAACTGAGAATCACAGTAAAACTTTGATTTTTCCGGACACTCTGGGTCATCAGATTTTCTGATGAATCAAAGTATAACTAGAATTTTCTGTTAGTTTAATGTTCATTGCCAAAAACACTGCTCAAATAAATGAAATCATTATCCTTTTTTATAAGGCAGGCCATTGAGGATGACTTTAAGTCTTTCTAAGATGACAAAGGATTTTGCCAAAATCTGGGTCATCATCCACCTCCTGTCAGACCCCTCACTCACCAGTTCTTAAACTTGCCAATTCCTGATGAGATCGAGCCTATTCACAATTCCATGCATGTGCTTCTCAGTTACCATTGCCTGAATGACCTTCCTTGGTTATTACCTAAATAGGCTTAATAATCCTTTAACTCCCAAGTCCCATAAATCCCAACTATTGTGAAGGACCTAATGGCTCTAATATCTGAGCCCCCCACAACAATTTGTTCCTGTGATTGTACTAGTTTCAAACACAGCATATGACAATTAATTTGTGAGCTTATCCATCTCCCCACACCCCACAACTACCCACACTTAACCAAAAACTGCTCAAGAATAGGAAATGTATCTTATATAATTTGTGTTCATATAGTGCATAAGGACTTCCCGGGTGACTCAGATGGTAAAGAATCTGCCTTCAATGCAGGAGACCTGGGTTTGATCCCTAGGTTGGGAAGATCTCCTTGAGAAGGGAATGGCTACCCATTCTAATATTCTTGCCTGGAGAACTTCATGGACAGAGGATCCCAGAGGACCCACCCTTTGAGTCCATGGGGTCACAAAGAGTCAAACACGACTAAGCAGCTAACACTTATTCAATGTTTGGCCACAATTAGGTGCTAAACAAATATTTGTTGGATGACTGGATGGACAAAGGGTTGGTTGGATGGATGAATGAATGAGAGTATTGTGCATGTAGGTTATCAATGTACAAGAATCTTAGCTGATTTAGTAGCAGACACAGAAGTGTATATATAGACAGACATATACATACTTTGGGAGAAGGCGATAGCACCCCACTCCAGTACTCTTGCCTGGAAAATCCCATGGATGGAGGAGCCTGGTGGGCTGCAGTCCATGCGGTCATGAAGAGTTGGACACGACTAAGCGACTTCACTTTCACTTTTTATTTTCATGCATTGGAGAAGGAAATGGCAACCCACCCCAGTGTTCTTGCCTGGAGAATCCCAGGGATGGAAGAGCCTGGTGGGCTGCCATCTATGGGATCACACAGAGTCGGACATGACTAAAGCGACTTAGCAGCAGCAGCAATACATACTTTGCCAACAAAGGTCCGTCTATTCAAGGCTATGG
>NW_011494865.1:3312339-3323397 GCF_000754665.1 Bison bison bison | reverse complement strand
CCACTCCAGTACTCTTGCCTGGAAAATCCCATGGATGGAGGAGCCTGGTAGGCTGCAGTCCATGGGGTTGTTAAGAGTCGGACACGACTGAGCGACTTCAGTTTCACTTTTTATTTTCATGCATTGGAGAAGGAAATGGCAACCCACCCCAGTGTTCTTGCCTGGAGAATCCCAGGGATGGAAGAGCCTGGTGGGCTGCCATCTATGGGATCACACAGAGTCGGACATGACTAAAGCGACTTAGCAGCAGCAGCAATACATACTTTGCCAACAAAGGTCCGTCTATTCAAGGCTATGGTTTTTCCAGTGGTCATGTATGAATGTGAAAGTTGGACTGTGAAGAAAGCTGAGCGCTAAAGAATTGATGCTTTTGAACTGTGGTGTTGGAGAAGACTCTTGAGAGTCCCTTGACTGCAGGGAGATCCAACCAGTCCATTCTAAAGGAGATCAGTTCTGGGTATTGTTTAGAAGGAATGATGCTAAAGCTGAAACTCCAGTACTTTGGCCACCTCATGTGAAGAGTTGACTCATTGGAAAAGACTCTGATGCTGGGAGGGATTGGGGGCAGGAGGAGAAGGGGACGACAGAGGATGAGATGGCTGGATGGCATCACTGACTCAACGGACATGAGTTTGGGTGAACTCCGGGAGTTGGTGATGGACAGGGAGGCCTGGTGTGCTGCAATTCATGGGGTCGCAAAGAATCAGACACAACTGAGTGACTGAACTGACTGATACCTACTGGTAACATAAATGTAGACATAGGGAAAGAAAGAGAGAGAGGTAATCCTAGCTTCACAATAATTTTCACAGGGAGTAACCTAAAAATGCCAGTGGATTGAGGATTCTGATGAATAGGGGTTTTGCTTAGATTTATAAATCACTAGCTAGCACAGTGGAGAAGGCAATGGCACCCCACTCCAGTACTCTTGCCTGGAAAATCCCATGGATGGAGGAGCCTGGTAGGCTGCAGTCCATGGGGTTGTTAAGAGTCGGACACGACTGAGCGACTTCAGTTTCACTTTTCACTTTCATGCATTGGAGAAGGAAATAGCAACCCACTCCAGTGTTCTTGCCTGGAGAATCCCAGGGACGGGGGAGCCTGGTGGGCTACCGTCTATGGGGTCGCACAGAGTCGGACACGACTGAAGCAACTTAGCAGCAGCAGCAGCAGCTAGCACAGACTTTGTGTGCATAGCAGTTAGACTACATGCTTAATTTTCAAAAACATAGGCTGTGTTTTTAGGGAACTGTCTATCTGGTTCCTCTGCCCTTTTCATTCAGTAAGCTCCTTTAGGAAACTACCTCTCTCCTATTGGATACAATTTTTTCAAAATCATCATAAAAGATGTCCTGCCCTCTCCTGGCCAAGGAGTGGGCCAAGCTTCTCTAAACATATGCTTTCTCCACATAATTTGAATCATGAGCGTGAATACAAGGATTCAACCTAGACAGGTCTTCACTGCCTTTCTGTGGATACCCTGGAGCTCCCTGGTTCCTGTCCTTCCGAGGCCTCATACTTCAGCATCACTGGCTTCTGCTGCTTGCCACCCCAGAATGCTGACCATGCCAATGCTGGAGACCCTCGCCTCTGTCTTCACCTTTCCCTGAGCTCCACTCCCAATAAATAACAGTGAGGCCGTGTAACACACAATAAAGAAAGCAAGCCCACTTTGATGCCATAGGTTACAGAACCCAGACTGGAACTTAGAGAATACCTGATTAATCCCCTCCAAATAATATCTGGACACACAGGGAGAGCTTTGCCCAGGCCACACAGCCAACTGGTGACGAAACTCAGACTAGAACACAAGCCTCTGTTCCTTTCATTGTACCCAAGTCAATGATGCCATCCTTACCTCTATGAGTCTTTTTTCTAATATTTTATTTCATTTTTTTATATTTTGGCTGCACTGGGTCTTCATAGCAGCACATAGACTTCTCTTGCTGCGGTGCTCAGGCTTAGTTGTCCCACAGCATGTGAGATCTTAGTTCCTGGATCAGGGATTGAACCCACGTCCCCTGCATTGGAAGGCAGATTCTCAACCACTGGACCAGCAGGGAAGTCTCATCTACAGATCTTATTTTGAAAATTTTGAAGTACTTTTTAGGAACCTATCATTAACAGGCAGAGTGGTTATGAAAATTCAATGTTACATATATGTAAGTTGTGTAGCTCATACATACTAAAAGCAAAAAGGCAACAATCATTATCATTTGCAGGTTTTATTAAGTGCATTTTGTCTGCAGAAGGAAAGAGAAGTGATGGGGTGAACTAGTCTCATCTTCTCCAGCATCCTGACGACTCTGTTCTGAAATCAAAATGTTCCTCTTGCCTAGTGAGTGACCCAGTGGTAAAGTAGCTTGGTCTGTAGCCAATATCTTTATGGGAATCAAGAATCCATTCCACTAGAATTGAGCTGTCCATTGAAACACAGTGCACACTCCCTGGGGCTTTCTGTCTTCTGAAAGAATCAGCTCAGTCTTGATCCTGGACCATTCCAGAAAAGCAGACAGCATTTGGAAAAAAAAGAAGAAGAAGAAGAAGGACACAAGAAAAATTTTCTTCGAATATTAGACTCGGCTGCCAGGTTTCTCAGGAAAAGTGAATGGTATAAAATAGCCTCTGAAATGGGCCCCTGCTTCTACGCTTGCCCTAAAAATTCACCCTCCAGAAAAATATTACCCAATCATACCATTCCACTGGGGCTTCCCTGGTGGCTCAATGGTAAAGAATCTGCCTGCAATTCAGGAGTCACAGGAGACGTGGGTTCGATACCTGGGTGGGGAAGATCCCTGGAGTAGGAAATGACAACCATCTCCAGTATTCTTGCCTGGAGAACCCCATGGATCTAGGAGCCAAGTGGGCTATGTAGTCCATGGGGTCACATAAAGTCAGACATGACTGAAGTGACTTAGTATGCACTCACGCACCACTCCACTGAGCAAAACCATGCATTGCTTCCTGGATCACTTATAACTGCCCTCCAATATGGTAACCAATAGCTATTCACAGCCATTCCAATTGAACTTTGAATTCATTAAAATTAAGGATTCAGTACCTTAGTTGCACTAGCCACATGTCAACTGCCCAATAGTCACAAAAGGTTAGTTGCTACCATGCTAAACAGAGCAGATATAGGACATGCCCGCCATCACAGAAAATTCTACTGGACAGTGTTGACTGAGAAGAAAGACTAATGCGCTTTAAACAATTCTATATAACTTCACTCCTTCCAATACCTCTAATTCCATTATGCATCACTTTTGTTCTTGCTCATTTCAAATTACACTGGACTCTTCAGATTTGGGTGTGTGCTCAATTACTCAGCCGTGTCCAACTCTTTGCAGCCCCATGGCCTGTAGTCTGCCAGGCTCCTCTGTCCATGGAGTTCTCCAGGCAAGAATACCAGAGGGAGGGTGCCATGCCCTCCTCCAGGGGATCTTCCCGACCAAGGGATCGAACCCCTGTCTCCTGCGTCTTCTGCACTGGCAGGTGGATTCTTTACCACTAGTGCCGCCTGAGAAGCCCCTTGTTCGGTTTTAGGCCCTGCCAGACTTTGTTCTGCCTCAGGACTTTTGCATCTGTAGTTCTCTTTGGCTGGAATACTCTTCCACTCTGCCCTACTGTTTCTTCTTTTTTTTAATTTATTTATGGCTGCACTGGGTCTTCACTGCGGCGAGTGGGTTTTCCTTAGTTACAGTGAGCAGGGGCCACTCTTCCCTGCAGTGCAAGAGCTTCTCATTGCAGTGGCTTCTCTCGTTGTGGTTCCTAAGCTCTAGAGCACAGGCTCAATAGTCGTGGCACATGGGCTTAGTTGCTCCAACACATGGGGGATCTTCCCAGACCAGGGATCAAACTCTTGTTCCCTGCACTGGCAGGCAGATTCTTAACAACTGGACCACCAGGGAAGTCCTTATTGTTTTTCTTTTCATCTTTCAGGTTCTAATTCAAATATTTCCTTTCCAAAGAGCCCTCCCTGACCACCCTAGTTAATGTATCCCTACAGTTTTGATCCCTGGGTTGGGAAGATCCCTTGGAGAAGGGAATGGCAACCCACTCCAGTATTCCTGCCTGGGGAAACTCCATGGACAGAGGAGCCTGGCAGGCTATAGTTTATTGGGTTGCAAAGACTCAGACACAACTGAAGCAACTTAGCACAGCACACACACAGCACAGTTTTCATATCAGTGCTCACAACAACTGGAAAGATCATATATATTTACTTATTTCTCCCCCATGGGCTCCACTTAGACACACACGTGCTAGAATATAAACTCCAGGACAGAAGAGATTTTCCCCTAATTTATTTATGACCACATCCTTGGTGTCCAGAAGGTGCCTAGCATAGAGTAAGGGTTCATGAGAAAATTTTGTGGATTAACTAGGCTAAATACAATGCAAAGACAGGCCAGGATCCACGGGGCAATCCTGTAAAAGGAAAGCTAATATGAATAACCCCATGGGTACCACTAAAATTGAGCTGAACACTGAGCTGAAAAGGAGCTAAGAAAGTCTGCCAAATACCAGCTTTCTCCATTTTTATAGGATTTTCTTTACTTTGGCTGCCTTGATTAATTGCCTCCCAGATCCACCCCAAGAACAACGATGATGGCATTAATAATGGCCATCATAAAAATAATCAGGTACAGTGCTTGGCGCTCAGGGCTCATCCTCCTAAATAGAGATGATCTACACAACAGCACAGGGTGAGTAAGGAGATTCATGAATTTTTTAAATGACAGCATCCCCCGAGCACAGGGAGCATGCTTGCCTCCCCATTTATGCACCAAATTAGGCCACAGTTTCCCCCATCTCCTCCCCAAGCTTCAGAGGCTGACTCATGCTTCACGGGAAGACCTTTTTCCCATTCAAGACCAGGCAGCCAGCCAAAAGACAAGCGGGTTTCTGCCTGCCTCTGCAACACGGCTGGGCACAACCTCCATCTCCCCCATCACCTCCTTCCCCACCAGTGATCTGAGCTCCCTGGCTTCTGACAAGGCTTCAGGATTTACTAGACAGTCTCAGAGAGCAGGCAGGCTAAGGGGTCCCTCACAGCCTTTCCTGCACAAACTCAGAATGTGGAAAGGGAACAAGGTCAGCAGGTATCATCGTTCAGATGTTGGACACAGTTTTGCTTTTGCCATTTAGGCTGGAAAATCAGAAGCTTTGCAGACTGGGCAGAAGGGGAGACCCGACAGAGTCTGTCTTACTGCTTGGGTCTGAGGTGGGGGTCTGTACAGAATCCCTGGTTTCCCTTCTCTCCAAATTCCCATGACACCTCCAAAACGTATTCGTCGGTCAGTCTGCAACTGTCTCAGGTGATGAGCATTTCACCCATTCATTCATTCAACAAATATTTGGGGAGTCCCTATTGTGTATCAGGGCTTCCATCATGGCTAAAAGAATCTGCCTGCAATGCAGGAGACCTGGGTTCAATCCCTGGGTTGAGAAGATCCCCTGGAGGAGGGCATGGAAACCCACTCCAGTATCCTTGCCTAGAGAATCCCCATGGACAGAGGAGCCTGGGGGGCTACAGTCCATGGGGATGCAATGAGTTGGACACGACTGAGTAACTTTCACTTCACTTTACTTACTGTGTATCAGGACTTCCCTGGTGGCTCAGATGGTAAAGAATCTGCCTGCAATATGAAAGACCCAGGTATGATCCCTGGGTTGGGAAGATTCCCTGGAGAAGGGAATAGCAACCCGCTCCAGTATTCTTGACAAGAGACTTCCATGGACAGAGGAGCCTAACGGGCTACAGTCCATGGGGTCACAGAGTCAGACACGACTGAGCAACTAACACTTTCACTTTACTATGTATCAGGCCTTATTCCAGGCACTGGAGAGAAATAAAATAATTAAAAACCACTGTCCTCCTAGGCACACATTCTTCTGAACTTTGAAGCATGTGCCCCCGAAAAATAAAGATATCGTCTGCTATTCTTTTTGCTGTTAGTATTGAATGTGCGCTGTGCTTAGTCACTCAGTCATGTCTGACTCTTTGCAAGCCCACGAACTGTAGCCCACCAGGCTCCTCTGTCCAGGTGGATTCTCCAGGCAAGAAAACTGGAGTGGGTTGCCATGCCCTCCTCCAGGAGATCTTCCCAACCCAGGGATTGAACCCAGGTCTCCCACATTGCAGGCAGATTCTTTACTGTCTGAGTCACCAGGGAAGCCCAAGAATACTGGTGTAGGTAGCCTATCCCTTCTCCAGGCAAATCTTCTTGATCTAGGAATGGAACTGGGGTCTTCTGCATTGCAGGCAGATTCTTTACAGGCTGAGTTACCATGGAAGCCCCTATCACTGAATAATTGAACACAAGAAAGAAATAAAGGATAACATGATAAACCCCGCTTAATCATCACTCAGCTCAAGAAATAAAAAACTACAACTCCACATAAAGGCCTCTGTGGACCCCTTTTCCTCCCACATCCCTCCCTGCTTCCACACTGATCTATCCAAGATCCTGAATTTGGTGCTCGATCTTAGTCTAGTGCATGGTCCCTAAGCAGCTTATCACATTGTTTTGCCTGTTTTACATTCTGTGTATGGAGAATCCCAGAGACGGGCGAGCCTGGTGGGCTGCCATCTATGGGGTCGCACAGAGTCGGACACGACTGAAGCGACTTAGCAGCAGCAGCAGCATGCCTTCCAAAACACATTTTTTGTACATTTGATTTAGGGCATATCATTTCGGCTCATCTGTTTATTTGCTGCTTCTAATGCAAACTTAACATTGAAGAATAATACCACACAGAAAAGTGTACACATCAGAAGCGCACAGAAGGATGAATTGCCACAAAGTAAACACAGCAGCACGATCATCAGCCAAATGAAAGAAAAAAAAGATCATTTCTTGAGCCTCTGCAGCTGCCCTTCTCATCCCCACCCTCCACCTGGAGTGACAAGTCTCACGGCAGTTTTAGGGTTGATCAATGTTGCTTGCTTTAGAATAGGGATCAGCAAACTGTGGCAAAACTATACCCGGTGAGCCAAAGCCAGCCTGCGGCCTGTTTTATAAATAAAGTTTTATTGAAACACAGACACACTCACTTGTTTACATACATGGCTCCTTTTGTACAACAATGGCAGAGTGACTTAGCAACAGAGACAATACTGCACACAAACCTAAAGAATTTACTGTCTGTCCCTTTGCAGAAAAGTTTGCTGACTCCTGTTCTAGAACATCATGTGCTTGGAATCACACAGTCTGTCCACCTCTGGGCCTGGCTTCTTTTACCCAACAGTGAGGGGGAGTCACACATGCATGGCAGTTTCTTTATTCTCACTGATGCATAATAATCCCTTTTATAAACATGCCATGATTTAGGCATCCATATGTGGATGGATGTTTGGGTTGTTTCCATTTGAGCGCTATTACAAACAGTGATGCTATGAACATTATTTTCACAAACTTTGTTATTGAAGTACAGCTGATTTACAACATCACATCAGTTGCTGGTGGACAGCAAAGTGATTCAATTATAGATAAATATACATATATATTTTCTTTTTCATATTCTTTCCCATTATAATTCGTCATAAGATACTGAATATCGGTGCCTGTGCATACAGCAGGTCCTTGTTGTTTATTTTATTTATTGCTGTTGTTTAGTCACTAAGTTGTGCCTGACTCTTTTGTGACCCCATGGACTGTAGTCCGCCAGGCTCCTCTGTCCATGGTACTTCCCAGGCAAGAATACTGGAGTGGGTTGCCATTTCCTTCTCCAGGAGATCTTCCTGACCCAGGGATCGAACTCAAGTCTCCTGAATTGGCAAGCAGATTCTTTATCACTGTGCCACTGGGAACCCCACATATAAGTGATATTCTGTGATATTTGTCTTTCTGTCTAACATACTTCACTTAGTATGATCAGCTCTAGATCCTTCTGCTGCTGCTGCTGCTGCTAAGTCGCTTCAGTCGTGTCCGACTCTGTGTGACCCCATAGACGGCAACCCACCAGGCTCCCCTGTCCCTGGGATTCTCCAGGCAAGAACACTGGAGTGGGTTGCCATTTCCTTCTCCAATGCATGAAAGTGAAAAGTGAAAGTGAAGTCGCTCAGTCGTGTCCGACTCTTCACAACCCCGTGGACTGCAGTTCACCAGGCTCCTCCGTCCATGGGATTTTCCAGGCAAGAGTACAGGAGTGGGGTGCCAGTGTCTTCTCTGCTAGATCCTTCTATATTGCTGTAAATAGCATTATTTCATTCTTCTTATGGCTGAGTAGTAGTCCACTGACTATATGTGTGTATGTATAAACCACATTTTCCTTATCCATTCAACTGTCAATACATTTAGGAGGCTCCCAAGTCTTGGCTTGGAGAAGGCAATGGCACCCTACTCCAGTACTCTTGCCTGGAAAATCCCATGGATGAAGGAGCCTGGTGGGCTGCAGTCCGTGTGGTCGCTAAGAGTCGGACACGACTGAGCGACTTCCCTTTCACTTTTGACTTTCATGCATTGGAGAAGGAAATGGCAACCCACTCCAGTGTTCTTGTCTGGAGAATCCCAGGGACGGGGGAGCCTGGTGGGCTGCCATCTATGGGGTCGCACAGAGTTGGACACGACTGAAGCGACTTAGCAGCAGCAGCATTTCTTGGCTATTGTAAATAGTGCTGCTGCTATAAACATCCTTTTTTTTTTTTTTCTTTTTCACGACACATGTGGGATCTTAGTTTCCTGACCAGCGATTGAACCCATGCCCCGTGCATTGGAAGCACAGAGTCTTAACCACTGGGGAAGTTAACCAGCAGGGAAGTCTTGCTGTAAACATTCTGGTATACATCTTTTGGAATAGTTCATATGTTATAATTACAGCAAGGCAATCCATGATATAAGCATACCATAGTTTATTTATACATTCAGCTGATAGTGGTCATTTAGATCAGCAGTTCCCATAGGAGTCTGCACACTGGAATTACTTGAGAGCTTCGAAACATAGTGACAGCTATGTCCTACCTCCAGTGATTGTGATATACTTGATATGGGATGTAGACAATTTTCAAAACATCTCTGGGTGATTTTAATATGCAGACATGCTTGGGAACCACTGAATTAGGCTGTTTCCGATTTTTTGACTATTACCAACAACACTGCAATAACTATTCTTTGCAGGTCCTGCTGTGCCCACAGCCATGGGCTCCTTTAGAATCTCCACCTGGGGTTGATTTGCATTCTTGTACACAGAAATAAACAACACCGTAAAGCAATTTTTCTCCAATTAAAAAATAAAATTTTAATATAAACTTATTTATCTTAATTGGAGGCTAATTACTTTACAATATTGTATTGGTTTTGCCATACATTGACATGAATCCACCACGGGTGTACACGTGTTCCCCATTCTGAACCCCCCTCCCACCACCCTCCCCATACCATCCCTCTGGGTCATCCCAGTGCAGCAGCCCCGAGCATCCCGTCTCATGCATCAAACCTGGACTGGCGATTCATTTCACATATGATAATATACATATTTCAATGCCATTCTCCCAAATCATCCCACCCTCACCCTCTCCCACAGAGTCCAAAAGACTGTTCTATAAATCTGTGTCTCTTTTGCTGTCTCGCAAACAATACAGGGTTATCGTTATTTTAAAAAAACAACACAAGAAAAAAAAAAAAAAGAAGAATCTCCACTTGGGAGAGAAACTGCCAGTTCAAAGAGTATGAACATCTTTCAGTTTCCAAGACGTTTCCAAACTTCTCTTCAAAATATTTCTACCACATCTTCTTCATTTCTAGATCCCCAGAGATTTTCACAAATCCTAGCACACAGGAGGCACTCAGAAAATTTCTACCAAATGACTAGAATCAGGCAAAAAAATTCAAGAGGATAATCTGGACCACAGCCTTCCTTCCGGAAGGTGAATATTTAACCACCTTGGCTAGAGCTGAGTGTTTCTCAAGTTCAACAGCTTGGTAAACACACCTGGAAGCCTTCTAAAGACTTCTTTTTATTTATATATTCAACAAATATTTCTTAGCACTTATGTGACAGGCACTGTGCTGGAAATGAAGGAGACAGGGGATTCACAGTGTCCAAAGGAAATAATTGATGTATACAGATCATTCCAGTGCAAAGGAGAAAGGGGTTGTCCCAAAGACTGGGTGGGGTAAGAGAAGCAGCCAAAACTCTGAGAGGTCCTGGCTTTGCCACTGTCCAGCTGTCACCTTGACCACATTACATAGCTTTTCTAAGCCTTGGCTTCCTAAATCTATAGATGAGAGTAATGATGTCATCCTCATGGAATTTTTTTTTCACCCAAGGCAAAACATTTTAACAGGTTGCCATATACTCATAGGATTGTGACTAGGATTGTAAAGCACAGACCCAGTACCTACTGGCACTCATTTATCATATAAAACATAAAGTGCTTTAGGGATTCTAGGGACTTCCCTGGTGGTCCAGTGGTTAAGACTCCATGCTCCCAGTGCAGGTGTTATGGGTTTCATACCTGGTCAGGGAACTAAGATCCCACATGCTGCAGGGCATAGCCAAAAAAGAAATTAAGAGTTTTACAGATTCAATTTGTGGACACAGTGGGGAGAAAAGGAGAGGGTGGGACAAATTGAGACGGCAGCATTAACTTATATACACTATTTTGTGTAAAATAGGGGCTTCCCCAGAGGCTCAGCAGTAATGAACTCACCTGCAATGCAAGAGCTGCAGGAGATGGGGGTTCAATCCCTGGGTTGGGAAGATCCCCTGGAGGAGGGCATAGCAACCCGCTCCAGCATTCTTGCTTGAACAATCCCATGGACAGAGGAGCCTGGTGGGCTACAGTCCATAGGGTCACAAAGAGTCGGACACAACTCAAGCCGCTTAGCACACACACACTTGTAAAATAGATAGCTAGTGGGAAGCTCGGAGAGGGCAATGGCACCCCACTCCAGTACTCTTGCCTGGAAAATCCCATGGATGAAGGAGCCTGGTAGGCTGCAGTCCATGGGGTCGCTGAGAGTCGGATATGGCTGAGCAACTTGACTTTCACTTTTCACTTTCACGCATTGGAGAAGGAAATGGCAGCCCACTCCAGTGTTCTTGCTTGGA
>NW_011494865.1:3278626-3312239 GCF_000754665.1 Bison bison bison | reverse complement strand
TCACTGCAGTCCTCTTGCTTGGAAAATCCCATGGACAGAGGAGCCTGGTGGGCTGCAGTCCATGGGGTCACAAAGAGTCGGACACAACTGAGTGACTTCACTTTCACTTTTCACTGTCCTGCATTGGAGAAGGAAATGGCAACCCACTCCGATGTTCTTGCCTGGAGAATCCCAGGGACAGGGGAGCCTGGTGGGCTGCCATCTATGGGGTTGCACAGAGTCAGACATGACTGAAGTGACTTAGCAGTAGCAATGGGAAGCTGCTATATAAAACAAAGAGATCAGCTCAGTGCTCTGTGATGACCTAGAGTGGTGGGATGGGTGGAGGGTGGTGAGAGGGAGGCTCAAGAGGGATATATGTATACTAACAGCAGTACTCTTGCTTGGAAAATCCCATGGACAGAGGAGCCTGGTGGGCTGCAGTCCATGGGGTCACAAAGAGTCGGACACAACTGAGTGACTTCACTTTCACTTTTCACTGTCCTGCATTGGAGAAGGAAATGGCAACCCACTCCGGTGTTCTTGCCTGGAGAATCCCAGGGACAGGGGAGCCTGGTGGGCTGCCGTCTATGGGGTTGCACAGAGTCGGACACGACTGAAGTGACTTAGCAGCAGCAGCAGAGACTCGAAATGGGGGAAGCTCTTTCAGCACTGAAGACACAGGAAGGAGGTAGCATTGGAGCCTGGCCTTGAAGGCTAGTGGTGGTATTTGGACATGGTAGAGCTGGGAGGTAGAAGTCCCTGAGGTGAGTAAAATCATAGATGCAGGAAAGCAACATGTTCTTCAAAGGATTCTTGAGAATTCAGTTTTGATCAGTGGTGCCCAAGTAGGGACTAACTTTGCCCTCCAGGGGACGTGTGGCAATGTTGGCCCTAGTGGTAAAGAACCTGCTTGCCAATGCAAGAGACATAAGAGACATAGGTTCCATCCCTGGGTCGGGAAGATTCCCTGGAGGAGGGCATGGCAACCCACTCCAGTATTCTTGCCTGGAGAATCCCATGGACAGAGGAGCCTGGAGGCCTATAGTCCATAGAGTCACAAAGAGTTGGACATGACTGAAGTGACTTAGCATGTATGCATGGAGACAATTTTGATTGGAACAACTTGGAAAATGCTAATGGCATCCAGCAGAGAGAGCCCACAGATGTTGCTAAATGTCCTTCAGTAGACAAGAAGCCCCTCCAACAGAGGATTATCCAGCTCAAGATGGTAATGGTGCCAAGTCAGACCTCAGTTTCAATGGAGCATTTGGTAAGAAAATTTTCCCCATCCTTCAATTCCTGAGATAAGCACTCACACTTATTACAAGGTTTTCCAGAAATACCATTTCCTCCTCATCATTCATTTCAAGCATCATCTTGCTCAGTTGTTCTGTCGTGTCTGACTCTTTGCGACTCCGTGAACTGTAGCTCACCAGGCTCTTCTGTCTAGAGGATTCCCCAGATGTGAATACTGGAGTGGGTTGTCATTTCCTCCTCCAGGGGATCTTCCTGACCCAGGGATCAAACCTGCATCTCCTGCATTTGTAAGTGGATTTTTTACCACTGAGCCATCAGGAAAGTCTTCAAGCATAATATCATTACCATTTATTGATCACTTACTAGGCACTAGATGAGCTTCCCCAGTGGCTCAGCAGTAAAGAATCTGCCTGCAATGCAGGAGATTCAGGAGATGCCATTTCAGTCCCTGGGTCAGGAAGATCCCATGGAGGAGGGCATGGTAACCCACTCCAACATTCTTGCCTGGAGAATCCCATGGACAGAGAAGCCCGGTAGGCTAGAGTCCTTAGGGTCACAAAGAGTCGGACACGACTGAAGCAACTTCCCACGCAGGCATGCACTAGATGACATGATGAACTCTTTACATGCCTCATCTCATTTTACCCTCAGAACAACGCTCAGAGGTGGGTGGCATTTTAGAGACAAGAAAACTAAGACTCAACAAGACTCAGGCCACACAGCTGCCAAGCTGTGGCAGAGAAAGTAAATCTGGTCCACCCTACACTGCCCCTGCCTGCAAAAGCATTCACTCCCACTCCCTTGACCGACTTCCCTGGTGGTCCAGTGGCTCAGACTCTGCACACCCAATGCAGGGGGCCCAGCTTTGACCCCTGGCCAGGAAACTAGATCCTACTGCAACGGAGACCTGCCGTAGCCAAATGAATTAATTAAATATTTTGAAATTTTTATTTAAAAGCAGCAGTCACCCCCTCAATGACAACGACAGTCAGTTCCATTCATTTTTTATCTCGATAATTTAGGGTTTGTTCATCTGATTCCAAGTCAGTTGGGAGAATTTTCTTACTATCATATTTCCAACTCTTCCTTGAACATAGGAGGTGCTCAATAAAAGAGAGACAGAAAAGAGAGTAATGTCTGCCAGGGGCTGGGGTGAGCAGGAATGGCAGTGACTGCTAATCAATATGGAGTTTCTGTCTGAGGTGACGAAAATGGCCTGTGAATTTTCACAGTTTTGTGACTGTACCAAAAAAATGAACTGTATAACTTTAAAATGTGAAATTGTATGGTACGTAAATTATATCTTAAATACATATAAGCACACAGACATATGTCAACAGACTTCAAACACGGTTGCAGTTTAAGCACATCATCTCTTAAATTTCCTAGGGGCTGAACTTTCAAGACAAAAACAATAATTTGTTGTCATTGCTGGATCAAACCTTTCCTGAAGGCACATATATACATAATATACATGAATGAACGTATAAATGAATGGATCAGTCTAAGCATCTACTACAAGAAACTGTCATGATCAATAACCATTAATTCCCATGATCACTAAGTATAGTTGCTCACTTGCATAGAATTCTAATAGATATATTTTCTCAGTTGAGGCTTTTGACAACCCCAAAGCATTAAAATAGGGCAGAAATGACTATTCATGTTTATTCCAGGGGGAAAATCTCAGAGAGATTTAAGAAACTTTTCTGAGGTTACACAGCTAGGAATGTCCTCCATTTTCTGTTACGTTCTTGAATTCTGGTCATCTGTTCTTCTGTACTTCACACAAGCTTGGCAATCTGGTGAATTTTTTTCCATCTCAGGCCAGATTGTGTGTCTATAAAATATTACCCTTGACCAAACCACAATATCAGACTTCAAACAGAGGTGTAGTATAAACATATCTGTCATAAATTGCCCAGAAGTTGAGCTCTCACAACGAAAATAATAACTTTGTGACACTGGCATGGCTGGATCAAACCTTTCCTGAAGGCTAGAATACTGTGAGACATTTTAGTTATACAGCTGACCAATTCTATTACTTAAGTCAGATTGAATTTCTGTTGAATAGACACACAGAAAACCCCAAGGTCTTGACAGATACACCATCACCCCTTTGGTTCATGTCATATCTATGATGCACCATAGAATTAATCACCTTTGAATCATTTTTATTTGTTCAGGCAACAGATACTTGCAGCTACCTGCCAGAGTCCAAGGTCTTGGGCTTGTGGTCATGAAACAATCTTGCTTACTTCAAGATCAGCTCTGACTATATCTTGGCTCAAAATTCTTTTCAAACACAGCATCTTGGGCTAGATCTGGAAGTGGACTGATTCGTAACATAGCCAGGGCAGGTCTGGGAACTGGCCCAACTTCAGCAGAAATTTGTTCAAATAAAACTGTGATTTGTCAGTGTTATTAGTCTGCAAGCAGTAGCCCTTTGAAGATTCCTTGTTTGCAGGGAGCTTTTCATTTAGTTAATTATAAGGCTGTCACTTGAAGGGTTCCAGAAGCCCCCTTGGTGAAGACTAGAGGGAAGGGATTACATGAGTGCTTTTCTCTCTGCTACAACACCCAAAACATGTGAAAAAGCTTGTTTTAATACCTTCTGCCTGAGGTGAGTACTATCTGTGCTGTGCTGTGCTTAGTCGCTCAGTCATGTCCGACTCTTGGCAACTGCATGGACTGTAGCCCGCTAGGCTCCTCTGTCCATGGGATTCTCCAGGCAAGAATACTGGAGTGGGTTGATACGTCCTCCTGCAGGGGATCTTTACAACCCAGGGATCGAACCCAGGTCTCCCTCATTGCAGGCGGATTCTTTATCAACTGAGCCACCAGGGAAGCCCAAGTATTATCTGACGCTGGCATCAATTTTCTCAGGCTGCCTTTCACAAGGCGACACCAAAGTCTCTACCCCCATGATACCTTGTGACACCATGGGCTGGGAAGCCGGAAAGGGAAGGTTTAAATGCCACCCAACCATTTCCTGGCCCTGTAACCTTGGGACACTTATATAACCTCTTTGTGCCTCGGTAGCCTCCATCTGGAAAATGGGAGAAATAAGAGTAGCTACCTCCTAGGGTTATTATGAAAATTAAATGACATCAGCATGTAAAGGAGAAGGCAATGGCACCCCACTCCAGTACTGTTGCCCGGAAAATCCCATGGATGGAGGACCCTGGTAGGCTGCAGTCCATGGGGTCACTAAGAGTCAGACACAACTGAGCGACTTCACTTTCACTTTCCACTTTCATGCATTGGAGAAGGAAATGGCAACCCGCTCCAGTGTTCTTGCTTGGAGAATCCCAGGGACGGGGAAGCCTGGTAGGCTGCAGTCCATGGGGTCGCACAGAGTCGGACACGACTGAAGTGACTTAGCAGCAGCAGCAGCAGCATGTAAAACATTAAGTTAGGCACCTGGCAGACAATAAAAGTTCAATAAATGCTACCTCTTATCATTGTTACTGTGTTACTATCAATTATCCCCTCCACTGAACAATCTCTTCCTCCTTTGGATCCCCACCACCCATCTTGTCTCCCTCACGTCCTTATCACATGTGCTCTGATATGGTTATTTATGCCCTTGTCAACAGCTCTCGTGATACACTATGAGGCCCTGAAGGCCAAGGCCATGCTGCATGTATTTTTGACACTATTTCCCATTCCCAGTCAGGCTGCAGGAAAGATCCAGGCTGCTGCCTTGCTTCTGTCTGCTTCCCCCCCGCCATCCTGGGTCCTGCAGAGATGTCCCTCGCATCCCTCACCTTTCCCACTCTTCTTGCTCATCACATGCACACACGTTCATGCTCATCTCACAACATGCTTTCAGCCAACGATTAAAAACAAGTGGTATTTATGTAAATGTATGGCTGAGTCCCTTCACTGCTCATCTGAAACTATCACAACATTGTTAACCCGCTATAACCTCAGTAGAAAATGATTTGGGTGTTAAAAAATATAATAAAAAACTTAAAAAAAAGTGTGTTTGGTAGGTATGAAATTTCAAGTATGGAAGGAGAAAAAGTCCTGGTTATCAGTTATACAATATCATGCCTACAATTCACTTAGAATGTGTTGAGAGGGTAGATCTCACATTCTGCGTTTTTTTAACCACAGTTTTTAAAAGAGCAATGAAATACTGATATGTGCTACAGTATGGATGAGCCTTGAAAACACTCTAAGCTTAAGTAGCCAGCCAGACCATGGGACTTCCCTGGAAGTCCAGTGGTTTTACCGCCAAGGGCATGAGTTCAATCCCTGCTTGGGGAAGGAAGTAAGACTCCACAAGTCATGTAGCATGGCCAAATAAATAAATAAGTAAAACCAGACCTGAAAGGCCACGTATCATGTGATTCTTTAATATGCTGCTGCTGCTGCTAAGTCGCTTCAGTCATGTCCGACTCTGTGCGACCCCATAGACGGCAGCCCACCAGGCTCCACCGTCCCTGGGATTCTCCAGGCAAGAACACTGGAGTGGGCTGCCATTTCCTTCTCCAATGCGTGAAAGTGAAAAGTGAAAGGGAAGTCGCTCAGTCGCAACCCCATGGACTGCAGCCCACCAGGCTCCTCCATCCATGGGATTTTCCAGGCAAGAGTACTGGAGTGGGGTGCCATTGCCATAGGCAAATCCATGGAGTAGAAAGTAAATCAGTAATTTCCAGGGCTGAAGGGATAACTGCTCATGGCTATGAGTTTCTTTGGGGATGGCGAAAATGTCCTAATATAAGACAGTGATGATGGATACACATTTCATGAATATACCAAAGCAAATGAACTGTACACTTTCAAATGGGTAATTTTATTGGCATGTAAATTATGTTTCAATAAAGCTGATTTAAAACAAAAACAAACAGCACTGAAAGGACCCAATACCTCTGCAGTGACCTAAATGGGAAGGAAATCCAAAAACAAGGGGATATATGTATTCACAGCTGATGGACTTTGCTATACACTAGAAACTAACACAACATTGTAAAGCAACTATATTTGATTTTTTTTTTTTAAGTTCCCAGAGCCAGGCTAACCCTTCTTGGGGAACCTCTGTCTGCAAGGAATAGAAATGATGGTGGGGAACTGAAGCAGAAACAGACATGATTGGATGGACCCCGAGCAGCAGCTTACACAGGATGGAATGGCTGAGAACTCGAACTGGAAGTAGGGTTGGGATCAGATGACAGGAGCCAAGCTCCCTCCTTGTCTCCCCGAGCGCCCTGTGGAAAGAATATGCTGGACTGTAAGAATGGGCAGAGGCCAGGCCTGGGGAGAACTCTGATTGGCCCAACGTGGTCACGTGACCATCAACAGTCCGTCCCACCAAGACGCAGCCAATGAAGGGAACAAAATTCTCCAAACGGAAATTGAGGTACTTTAAAGAAGAAGGCCGGAGAAGGTAATGGCACCCCACTCCAGTACTCTTGCCTGGAAAATCCCATGGATGGAGGAGCCTGGTAGGCTGCAGTCCATGGGGTCACTAAGAGTCAGACATGACTGAGCGACTTCACTTTCACTTTTCACTTTCATGCATTGGAGAAGGAAATGGCAACCCACTCCAGTGTTCTTGCCTGGAGAATCCCAGGGACGGGGGAGCCTTGTGGGCTGCCATCTATGGGGTTGCACAGAGTCGGACACGACTGAAGCGACTTAGCAGCAGCAGCAGCAAAGAAGAAGGCTGGGCTTCCTGGGTGGCACTAGTGGTAAAGAACCCACCTGCCAATGCAGGAGGCATAAAAGACGTGGCTTCCATCCCTGGATTAGGAAGATCCCCTGGAGGAGGGCATGGCAACCCACTCCAGTGTTCCTGCTTGGAGAATCCCATGGACAGAGGAGACTGGCAGGCTACAGTCCATGGGGTTACAAAGAATCAGACATGACTGAAGCGACTGAGCACGCGAGCACGCATGCAAGGAAGGAGGTTAAAGGCTAGCTGTCTTAGCTCAGGTTGCCATTGCAAAATAGCATAGGCTGAGTGACTACACCAATAGGCATTTACTTCTTACAGTTCTGGAGGCTAAGAAGTCCAAGGTCAAGGTCAAAGTGCCAGGTGATTCGGTTCACCATGAAGGCTTCCTGGCTTGCAGGTGGCCACCTTCCTGCTGTGACCTCACATGGCAGAGCGAGCTCTGATGTCTGTTCTTCTTATAAGGGCATTAATGCCATCGTGGGGGCTCCACCCTCATGAACCCCTCTAAACCTAATCACCTTCCAAAGTCTCCATTCCCTAAAACCATCTTATTAGGGGTTTGGCTTTCAACATAGGAATTCTGGGAGGACAAAAACATTTAGTCCATAACAGAAGTGAATGTGGTAAGTGTCATTCTCACAACTGTGGGTCTGAAAAGTAACGGTGAGGAAGGTCAAAAAGCCCGAAACTAATGACCCCAGGCTCTGCAGTTTTGTATCCTGCAGATACAAAACTTTGCAGACTCTGGTTCCCACTGTCCTTGAGCAGATCCTTGAGCCTCTCTTGGCCTCAGCTGACCCCTCCTGCCTCCTAGGGCTGTTGTCTTGAGAACCCAAGGTCACATGCATAAAGTGACAACAGGATAGCGCTGGCACATGATGGCTGGGACGTGTGGGGTGTTTCCTGCTTGTCTGGTAGGGAGCCTGGCCAGGGCAGGCAAGGGGGGCCAGGTGTCAGTCCTCAGGAGGCAAGTCTGGCCATGGCCAGAGGCCTCCATGCTGGGAGCACGGATGTCAATGTTGCCATGGCAACCACTGATCCCATTTTAATTACTCTTACTGGCCTGAAGTGGAGGCCCTGGGTTCTCAGTCTCAGCCAGGCTGGACGATACAACTCCCCGGCAGAGAAAGGCCAGCTCTGGCAGGGATGTGTGATCACACCTGACAGCCACTCGACTCACAGGGCTTGGCCGAAACCTGACTTGGTGAGTTCACTTGCTGTTCCCCAGGGTAACAGTTCTAGTGCAATGGTCTGATTTACCGGATGCTCTGGTTTTATTAGCATTTTAGAATGCGAGGATATCACCTTTCTTCCCCTTCTTTCTCCTTCTTCCTCCTCCCTCATGAAAACACCTTATTAGGCCTTTTGGGCTCCATTACCTCTTCAATTTTTTTTTTAATATTTATTTACTTATTTTATTTGGCTGCATCAGATATCATTGCATCATGAAAGATCTTTTATTTGCAGCACGCAAAGTCTTACTTGCCACATGTGGGATATAATTCCCTGACCAGGGATTGAACCTGGGTCCCCTACATTGGGAGCACAGAGTCTTAGCCACTGGACCACCAGGGAACTCCCATCTCAGTTTTTTATTTCTGGCCACTCCACTGGCTCCACACACACAGTTAATTTCATCATATCTCTGGACTTTTGTCCCTGCTGTCCCTTCTTCTCTGAGGCCAAACTAGCTTATCCCCACTCCCACAACCAAGGCCTCCTCATCTATTAAAACTTAGCTCAAGAGTCACCTCCTCCAAGAAGTCCTCCCAACCACCTCCTGTCCCTAATTATATGCTCCATTCCTGGACTTCTTTGTATAATGCCATTTATGAACATCCATTTGATATCAATTTATCTATGTCCATGCCTGACTCACCCATGACACCATCACCTCATTTTTGCCATTGAACCTCCAGCTCCGAGGGTGACACATAGCAACAACTCAGCTAAGCAAAGAATGAATCTTGGGAGCTGACTACAGACATATCACAAAGGCAAAGGGACATACTGCCAGCAGGAAAAGTCATACATTATAAGGGGTTGGTTGGAGGAAAATGGCACGGTATCAAGGTCCCCACTCAGCTCCTCCCCCATGGCAGTTCAAGGGCTCTCATATTTCCTCCCTCATGGTCAACCACTTCCCACCTCCAGGCCTCTGCATGTGCTGTTTCCTCTCCCTGGATTGGCCTCCCCTCAAAATGCCCTCCAGGCTCTCCCTGCCTTATTAAACTCCTATATGCACACAGGAGTTATGTATAACTACAGCATCTTCTCTTCTTCCAGGAAGCTTTCCCTGATTCCCTTCTCCCATTTCTTTGGCCTTGCCTATTCCCAGCTTAAAGCCTCTGTCACACTACATAACAGTTACGTGTGGCAGTTCTGTCATTCCCTTTGGATAGTGTGATCTCTAAAGAGCAAAACCTGACTTCTATTCATCAGGGTATTTCCAGGACCTAGTCAGTGCCTAGCACACAGCCGTCAAATTACCCAGTGCTCCATCTTACCCTCCACAGGCTAACCTCCAAGGGCCTCGAACAAATCAGCTCACCTCTGCACGTCTTAGTTTGCATGTCCACAAAACGCTGGTGACAGGTTGTTGTGAAAGTGAAATGTGCATCCAGCATGACGTACGTGCTCAACACAAGTTACGCACCATGACCCTCCAGGGGGGCAACGCTTTAACAACTGTTAAAGGTAAGATGTTGATGAATTCCTGTTATTATGACAAAAGTCTGGCTAGAGGAGGAAGTATGAGATCAAGAGGCTGTTTATTCAGTAAATGGTTAAAGCCTCACCACTATCAGATACAGAAAAGAAAATCTGCTGAGAGTGAAAGGAGAGTGAGAATCTCCCATCACGGATTGACAGCTCACATTCTATTCCCCTCGCCCCACTCCAAAATTCATAACTGCTTTTAGAGCTCAGTTCAGCTCATTTTTATTCAATTTTTGAGTGATGAGCCAAACACGTGGCTCAGAAGTCAAAGCAGCATAAAAGCGTTCACATGCTACAAATGCTGGAGAGGGTGTGGAGAAAAGGGAACCCTCCCACACTGCTGGGAATGTAAACTGGTACAGCCATATGGAAAACAGCATGGAGGTTCCTCAGAAAACGCAAAAGAACTACCATATGACCCAGCAACCCAGCTTCTGGGTATATATCCAATTGTTTGTTGTTGTTCAGTTGCTAAGTCCTGTTGGACTCTGCAACACCATGGATTGTAGCATGCCAGGCTCCTCTGGAGTTGGCTCAGATTCATGTCCAGGGAGTTGGTATGCTATCTGACCATCTCATCCTCTGCTGTCCCCTTCTCATTTTGCCTTCAATCTTTCCAAGCATCAGGTCTTTTCCGAAGAGTTGGCTCTTCGCATCAGGTGGCCAAAGTATTGGAGCTTCAGCTTCAGTATCAGTTCTTCCAATGAATATTCAGGGTTGATTTCCTTTAGGATTGACTGGTTGGATTTCCTTGCAGTCCAAGGGACTCTCAAAGTGTCTTCTCCAGCACCACAATGAGAAAGTGTCAATTCTTCAGCGCTCAGCCTTCCTTATGGCCATGCTCTCACACCTGTACAGGACCACTGGAAAAACCATAGCTTTGACTAGAAGCTATGGACTTTTGTCAGACTGTCTCTTTTTAATACTCAGTCTAGGTTAGTCATAGCTTTTCTTCCAAGGAGCAAGGGTTTTTTAATTTCATGGCTGAAGTCACTATCTGCAGTGATTTTTGAGCCCAAGAAAATAAAATATGTCACTGTTTCCACTTTTTATATCCAGAGAAAACTCTAATTCAAAAAGATGCATACATCCCAATGTTCATTGCAGCACTACTTGCAATAGTCAGGATATGGAAGCCACTTCTATCCACAAATGAATGGAAAAAGAAGATGCGGTACATATACACAATGGAATATTACTCACCTATAAAAACAATGAAATAATGCCATTTGCAGCAACATTGGTGGAGGTCATGTTAAAATGAGATTATCATGTTAAGTGAAGTAAATCAGGGCTTCCCTTGTAGCTCAGCTGGTAAAAGAATCCACCTGCAGTGCAGGAGACCAGGCTTTGATCCCTGGGTCAGGAAGATCCCCTGGAGAAGGGAAAGGCTACCAACTCCAGTATTCTGGCCTGGAGAATTCCATAGACTGTACAGTCCATGGGGTCACAAAGAGTTGGACACAACTGAGTGACTTGCACTTTCACTTGCACTTTTCACAGCTGCTTTACAATGTGGTGTTATTTTCTGTTGCACAGCAAAGTGAATCCACTTATACATAGATCCCCTCTGTTTTGGATTCCCTTCTCCTTTAGCAGAGACATGGATGGACCTAGAGACTGTCACGCAGATGGAAGTAAGTCAAAAAGAGAAACACATCTATGTGGAATCTAAGAGAATGGTGCAGATGAACCTATTTGCAAAGCAGAAACAGAGACACATGTGTAGAGAAAAAAATATATGAACACCCAGAGAGGAAATGGGGGGTGGGATGAAATGGGAGATTGGAATTTACATTCATACACTAATATGCATAAAATAGATAACTAATGAGCACCTCATCCATAGCACAGGGAACTCTACTCAATGCTCTGTAGTGACCTAAACAAATTTTTTAAAGGCACACAGGGAGACCACACCTGTCCCCAGACATCTTGCCCCACACATACACACGATCAATGTATAGCCTCTTGGGGTATTTTTTCTTCATCCTTCCAGTGTGTCCTTAATCAAACACATGTAAATCCAAATGCATACTCCGATCCACCTCTCTTTCTGACACTGTCCCGCACTTGGTTTTCGCCATTCAACACGTCACTCTGGGGACCTTCTCTATCAGGATATGGCATGTGCCATTGTTGGGGGTGGAGAGCGGGCCTTCACAGCTTACATCCCCACCCCCATCAATGGAGCCACATATCCCTCTGGTCTAAAGTGACCTTCCAGAAATGAATTCCAAGTGTGATTTTCTTCTGTTTAAACCCCTTCCACAATTTCCACCACTCTAAAGAAAAACACCAAAACTTCACCTTCTCCCCTACTCTTGCTCCCTGGGCCCAGGCCCCCTGAGACCTTGCCTGACCTGCCTGCTGATCTGTCCACATCCTTCTCCACTTCCTCTCCCACTTTTTCTCTGCTCTGGCCATGCAGATCTCCTGTCCATCCCTCCAAAGACCCAGCCACGAACCCCTTGCCCAAGGCTTTCCCAGAACCATGCAGTTCCCTCTGCTGATCCATGTTCCACCTGCTCCCCTCCTTCAGCTGCTGTCTCCTACTTGTCCTCTGGGTCTCTGCTCTAGCAAGGAGGAACGGGAAAGTGTTCCCTGACCCCTGACACCATGCGCCCCCTCCATTGCATTCCTCACTCCACATGGTATAAAGATACTTTTATCAGCGCCCCCACGTCTAGATGATTAGTGCCCAGGCTCCCCAAGCAGACACACAGCTACAGAGAAGAAGAAACTTGTTCCCCTTGCTCATCACTGAATCCCCAGTGCCTGTAAGCCCTTGGCACTGGTTTGCAGTAGACATGTATATGGAATGAAGGGAGGAGAGTGGTGAGAAAGAGAAAAGGGCAGGGAGGGAGGGAAAGAGGCAAGAGGGAAAGGGAGGAAGCAAGGGTGAGGAGGGCTTGAGAGGAAGGCGAAGAAACAGAGAGAGGGGAGGTGAAGCTGGAGGGAGGAGGTGCGGGGAGGGGCTGGGTATGAAATGGATTTATTAAGCAAACTTCCTGTATCTGGCCCTACACTAGACACTGGGACGGAGGGAGACGGAATGATAAATAGAAAAAAAAAAAAAAAACGCCCTGTTTGCAGTCTAGCTGGAGATGATTCATTTACACAAGAAAATGCAACTAGAGTTCAAGACTACAGAAGATCAGGGCCCAGTGCTAAACAAGCACACCCAGCAAACATACTCATGAAGACTGTGATGCCTGTTCTGACCTATTTATAAAGCATTTCTTCAAAGATTTCATAAACATGTGGTCCCAAGTGCTATATAATTAGAAATCCTAATTCCTATTTCTAAACCTTTGCACTTCACCGTTTCTCTTTAAATGTAAACTATCTTTCTGGGGTTGTTTTTTAATCAAAAAAGCATCTTCATTCGAAATAAAGACCATCATCTTCTGCCCCAAATTTGTATTTAGAGTGTTTAAACTGTTGGTTTAAGGGTGAGTGTCCAGGGCTTCGGCTTTCCTGGTGTCTCAGATGGTAAAGAATCCACCTGCAATGCGGGAGACGTGGGTTCGACTCCTGGGTTGGGAAGATCCGCTGGAGGAGGGCATGCCAACCCACTCCAGTTTTCTTGCCTGGAGAATTCCCATGGACAGAGGAGTCTGGTGGGGTACAGTCCGTGGGGTCACAAAGAGTCAGACACGACTGAGCGACTAAGCTCAGCACAGTTCAGGGCAGCATGAAGCAAAGAGCTAGGCAGCAGCTGGGGGGCTGGGGTCTCCTGGACTGTGAACCAATTTTCTGGGTCATCCTGAGCAATCGATGCCCCGCCCCCCGTGCTTCCAAGGGTTTTGGTTTCCTCTTCCACACAAGGAGCTGAATGAACTGATGAATAAAGGATGTCCCAGCCCTAACAGTGATTATCTCCTTCTGCCCTGGTTATTCCACCCCAAAAGAGAAGACCTCTTAATAAGAGTATGAGCCCCCTTTATTTTTTAAAAAATACTTATTTATTTATTTGGTTGAGCCAAGTCTTAGTTGCTGCGTGCGGGATCTTTTTTCCTTTGTGGCATGCAGGATGCTTAGTTGCAGCGTATGAGATCTAGTTCCCTGACCAGGGATTGAATCCAGGTGCCCTGCATTGGGAGTGCGGAGTCTTAGCCACTGGACCACCAGGGAAGTCCTTTTCTTCACTAGCTGCCCTGAGAATTTCCTCCTCCAAAGAAAAGACGAGTGAGGACATCATTTCAGTTGAGGTTTCTAGAGTGTTTACAGAATCACAGCCTTCCCTCTGCTGGTGTGGACACCCCAGGGGCTACACCCAGTAAATGTCCTCTGAATTAGTGAAATGAATGAATAAATGAACAAACTGACTTAACGAATCTTGCCCAGAAAAGCCAACAAGCTTACCAGCCCCCTGCACAGAGTGGGACTGGGCCCAGTTCCTCAGGGCTTGCACTGCACTGCTTTCTCTGGGAACCAGGTTCTTTATTAATCCAATAAAATATTTATCGAGCATCTGTTATGAACCCAGCACTGAAAAATCTAACATTGAACAGACAAGTCTAAATAATCTTTTAGAACATAAATCAGATCACATTGCTCTCCAACATAAAATCCTTCAGTAGCCTCCTAATACAATAAGTATAAGATTAAGAACTGCCCCCCACCTCTGCTGCCACGGCCTTTAAGGCCATGGTCAAGTCTTTCTCTATGACATTATCTATTGTCACTGTGCTCTTTGTCCCCTAGGCCCAGCTGCACCAGCTGAGATCAGCTGAACCACAGCCAACCCTCAGTCCCAGCTATCATGTGAGAAAGTAACTGTTGATGTAAGGTCCTGAGATGTTTTTGGAGGGGAGAGAGTTATTTGTTACACAGCTTTATTGCAGTAATAGCTGACTGAAACAGAGTGCTGTCGTTTACTAGAAGCCGAATCTTAGGAAAGTCACTTAACCTCTTTGAACCTTAATATGCTTTAAATTTTTTGAAGATATATATGTCTCTTCTCCATTTACCTCCAGTGACAGTGGGATGACAAATAAAAAAGGCTTTGGAAACTGCCAAAACCTGTTGCAAATATAAGATAGACTATTCAGCAACAGTCTTGCCCACCCAGACCCAGAGGAAGGTCCGTGCTGTCCTGACCATGAAGCATGCCTCAGCAGGCCAGTACCAGCCGCCGTATGAAGCCATACGGTGTCCAGCACATACACACTCTGAACCAAGGCCCATAGTCCCAGCCTGACAAAGATTAGGGCTTCAGAGAGACATTTCCACAGGGCAGCAATCAAAAGACATTTTTGCTTCTAAAACTACCTGTGGGAAATTATCATGAATACACACAAGGTTGGCAGCACAAAGCTGCCCATTATAACTTTGTTCATGATGGAAAATGAGAAACAAGCTAAATGTTCAACAACAAGGAACTGGGTACATCCACACGATGGAATATAATACAACCATTCAAAATAATGTCAGCTGGGGAATTTTTTTGCAAGCAATGCTTGTTGGAAAACTAGAAAATTCATGGAGTTGATTCAGGAGCCAATTTGAGCAAAACCACAAAGCAAATAGGCAGAATTTTGGTTCCTCTATTTACGCTTCAATTAAAGAAGCTCTATTTTGATTCATACTATGGATTGAATGTTTATGGCCCCACCTAAATGTATATGTTGAAGCCCTAACCCTCAACATGATAATAATAGGGGATGAGGCTTCGGGGGTGATTAAGATTAGATGAAGTGATGGGGCTGAAGACCTCATGATGGGTTAGTGCCCCTATGAGAACACAGCAAGCAGGTGACTATCTGCAAACCAGGAAGCAAGCTCTCTCAGGAACCAAATTGACTGACATCTTGATTTTGGACTTCCCAGGCTCCAGAACTATAAGAAATAAGTCTCTGTTATTTAAGCCACTCAGTCTATGGTTTTCATTATAGCAGCCCAAGCAGATTAAGACAATCTGTCTAATAAATTTCATTTCCAAAGACAGTGCTTGCAGAAACGGTCCAGGAGCTGCTTAAACAAGTTTGAAAACCATCACTAGAGGAGAATGTCAAGGTGCCTCTGCTGAGTTGTGAAAGGGAAATGGCCAGTTACAAAATAGCTTGTATAGCATTATTTTAGTTTGTAATAAGGAGAGAGAGAGAGAAAAAAAACAGATAAGATAAATATGCCCCAATATGTTAGCAGTGTTTATCACTAGGAGGTAAGATTAAAAGTCTCTTGCTTTGATGAATGCTTTTCTACTTTTTTCAACTCTCTCCTTTTTATTTTTAATCTTTTGGCTGCACCCACATGGCATGTGGGATCTTAGTTCCCTGTTCAAGAATCAAACCTGCACCCTCTGCATTGGCAGCATGGAGCCTTAACCACTGGACCACCAGTTAAAAGTTTCTTTTGATTGCTTTTTGGCTTCCCTGGTGGTTCAGATGGAAAAGAATCTGCCTGCAAATGCAGGAGACCCAGGTTCAATTCATGGGTCAGGAAGATCCCCTGGAGGAGGGCATGACAACCCACTCCAGTACTCTTGCCTGGAGAATCCCATAGACAGAGGAGCCTGGAGGGCTACAGGCCATGGAGTCGCAAAGAGTCAGACATGACTAAGCAACTAACTCTTTTTGATTGCTTCATTTTGCTTATTGAAACATTCTAAATGTTTGGTGATGAATAAAACTATAGGAATAAGAAGCAATACACAAATATACTTTTTCTGTGTGTCTATAATAAATCAGTCATGCCATTATGAGGAAAAGTGAACTCATGGTCTTTGGCATCCCAGAATTAGTCTCTGTAAATGCAATCCCTCCTCCCCTCCCCAACACCCCAGTGGGAACAGAGACACACATCAGCTCAAAGCCTGGAGGGGCAGGCTATCCTCAGAGGTGTGATGAGCACTGGAGAGAAGGCTGCTTACGGAAGGAGTCACCTGACAAGGAAACCAGGGAGCAATGACCACTAAGTGGTCAATCCTAATGTGCCCATTGGCTGGAGTGCAGGTTGGGGAGAGCGTGGGCACCCCCACAGGAAGAGATGCAGTTAAAAATGAAGACTGAGGAGGCAACTTACTAAGTCCTCAGGGAGAAACAAGTGGAAACATCAAGCAGGAGGAAAAAAACCAGCAGTCCACACCTCCTGGCTTCAGTTTTCCTATCTTCTAAAAGGAGATACACTACTATTGTAAGGAAAGAGCATCAGAAATACCCACGGACCTGTTTACCTGCGCCTGGTACATAATAGGTGCTCAACACGTGTCTTCATTTATTCCCTGCCCTCTGGGGATGACAATAAGACAAGTCCACTTGACAAAATGAGTTGATGAAAGCATCATGCTTTATACTGTGGCCTCTGCAATTTTACTGTGGCCTCCAGAATTATAATCTCTGGACTGTCATCCCTGCTTCACCATTGAATGGCTGTGTCATTTGAGACCTGTCATTTAACCTCTCTGACCCTTGGTTTCTTCATCTCCAAAACAGAAACAGTAGCAATCGGGATGCCTATCATGCAGAGTGATTTTTTAGAATTAAATAACATTTAAAAATGTGAAGTAATCAGCACAGGATCTATTCAGCCCCTAGGATGTGCCCTGTAAGAAATATCTACTATTACTCTTCATTACCATAAATAAAAATTAAGAAAAAAGTTCCACTGGGCTGATGGGAAGGTGTCAAGAAAAATGAAGTGGGTAACATAATCCCCATCAAAACACCATGCATGCACACACTGCTACTATGCTATCTTCTAAAAACACAAATCTATCCACATCACCCCTCATTCGATGGCTACCCATTGTCCTCTGGATAAAATTGAGGTTCCTTAAGCAATCTGAACTCTGCCCACATTTCCTGTCTCATGAGCTGTTATTTCCCCCATGTGAACACTATGCGTCTTTAAGGACTGAGACGCTCTGACTCTGTGCCTTTGCACTGTCTGTTCCCTCCGCCTGCCATGCCATTCCCCACGCCTATTTTCACACTCTGTACATTTCCAGTTTAATGTTGCCATCCCGAAAACTCATCCTTCAAGTTTCAATCCATGTTGTCCCTTCTGAACGGTCTTCCTTGATTATCCCTCCACTATCCCAGGCTGAGACCAGATCACGTGCTCCTCACTTCAGTAACAATTCCCAGAAAGCCTGAACCCTGAGGTTGTCTCTACCCCGAGGCAATAAGAGAGGAATGTTGCTGTTCAGTCGTTAAGTCCTGTCCAACTCAACAGAACTGCCCCACGTCAGGCTTCCCTGTCCTTCACAATCTCCCAGAGTTTACTCAAACTCATGTCCATTCATTCGGTGATGCCACCCAACCATCTCATCCTCAGTTGCCCTCTTCTCTTCCTGCCCTCAATCTTTCCCAGCATCAGGGTCTTTTCCAATGAGTCAGCTGTTCACATCAGGTGGCCAAAGGATTGGAGCTTCAGCTTTAGCAACAGTCCTTCCAATGAATATTCAGTGTTGATTTCTTTTAGGATTGATTGGTTTGATCTCCTTGCTGTTCAAGTGACTCTAAAGAGTCTTCTCCAAAACCACAATTCAAAAGCATCAATTCTTCAGCGTTCAGCTTTCCTTATAGTCCAACTCTCACATCCACTCATGACTACTGCAAAAACCATAGCTTTAACTAGACAGACCTTTGTCCAGCAAAGTGATGTCTCTACATTTTAATACTCTGTTTAGTATTAGTATTGTCATAGCTTTTCTTCCAAGGAGCAAGTGTCTTTTAATTTTGTAGCGGGAGTCGCCATCTGCAGTGATTGTGGAACCCAAGAATATAAAATCTGCCAGTGTTTCCACTTTTTCCCCATCTGTGTAAGAGAGGAATAGGTCTTGCTTATGTCTACGTAGCCTATGTGAGGTCCTCTGTGGGTAAGAGATGAGTATAAATTAATGAATCAAATATTCAATAAATCAATGTCCTTATGCCTCCTGATGGCTAAGAGCACTTAGAGCCAGGGGCCTGGGTTCCAACCCAACCTCAGCACTGATGAACTTGGCATCCTTGGGCCAATGACTCCACCTTTCTATGTTAGGTTCTCACCTATCACGTGGGGCTCATCTTAGTTCTACCTTCCTGCATCGTCATGCAGATTAATCAATGTGTAAGAAGCACTCCAAACACCGCCTAGCACAGAGTAGGTACCATACAAGCACTGGCTGTTTTTACTTGTAGGCCTTCTTCCACATGCCACCTTCTCAAAAAGACCACTCCTGACTACCTTATCTGTGATATCCCTCACATACCATCACTCTCTACTCTTTTGCCCCTTTTAATTCTTTTCACACACCTTATCATTTGGCAAACTTGCACGATTTTCTTATTTATTGAAAGTTGATTATTAGGAGATCCCTGGTGGTCCGGTGGTTAAGAATCCACCTGCCAATGCAGGGGACACAGGTTCAATCCCTGGTCTGGAAAGATCTCATATGCCATGGGGCAACTAAGCCCAGGTGCCATGACTACTGAAGCCCTCCTACGTAGAGTCTATGCTCTGCAACAAAAGGAGCCTCTGCAGTGAGAAGCCCGTGCACCACGACTAGAGAAGCCTCCACTCACTGCAACTAGAGAAAGCCGGCATGCTGCACCAAAGAGCCAGAGCAGCCAAAATAAATAGGTAATCCTTTTAAAAAGTGAGTATTAGTCTTCCCCACTAGCATACCAAGCCTGACAATACATGGTTCTTAAAACAGGCTCAGTGAACAATACACACTCAATAAACATTTGTCAAGGGGCTTTGCAAGTGACTCAGTGGTAAAGAATCTGCCTGCCAAGCAAGAGACACAGGAGACATGGGTTTGATCCATGGGTTAGGGAGACACCTTAGAAAAGGGACTGGCAACCCACTCCAGTATTTTTGCCTGGAAAATCCCATGGATAGAGGAGCCTGGCGGGCTACAGTCCATGGGGTCACAAAAGAGTCAGACACAACTTAGGGACTGAGCACGCACACAAACATTTGTCAAAGGAAGAGGACAAAAAGGAAGAAGATGTCAATTCTTCCTTGAAGAAATAAGATTCTGATTGGAGGAGACTGAAGACTGGGGAGACCACTCCAACACATCAATGGGTAAAAACAATCGAGAAGAATTGACTGCAAACCAGCTGAAGAGGCCTTTAGAAGAGTCTCAGCATTTACAAAGAGGGGCAGGGCCATGGGGGTGCCAGAGGAAATGCACAGAGACATCGGAGACATTTGAGTCCAGCCCAAACAGGTCACAGAAAGTTCTCTGGAGGCCAGAGAATCATTTTAATTGAGTGATTCCACCTTGAGAAAGCAGGAGTTGCAAAGATGTCATTTCCCCAGGATTCTGTATTAATTATTTCCTGGCCTAAGGCATTCCATGTTAATTGGCCTCAATTGGAAAATTTCATATTTGTGTTTGTATTGGCAAAAGTTGGGGGGCGGGGAAATGTATCATTTTTTTTCCCACTTTAGTCAAGTTTATTTTTTTATTTTTTTAATTTAAATTTATTTATTTTAATTAGAGGCTAATTAGTTTACAATATTGTATTGGTTTTGCCATACATCAACATGTATCATTTTTAAAAATCACTTAAATCCTCAAGATGACACTGCTACCGCCATCCAGGGTAGACCGTTGCACAGACGTGCAGAATACTAAGTAATATTTTTAAATGTTATATTGATGTGCATATGTACCTCTCCTACAATCCTGAGAAGGAAATAAATGGTCCTGTTTTCCTTCCTTCTGCATATTTCTCCACCTGTAGTCTCACAGTCCAAGCTCCCTAAAATAAAGTTTCCCCTCAAAGCTTCCTCTTTTATAAACAAAATAGCTAGCAGTTAGTAATAAAACTTGGGGAAAATCATTTCGAAAAAAAAAAATTCCTAATCAGGAGAAAAATAGAGGCATATAGACCCCTCCACCACCACCATGCTTATCTGGTATGAGCACTGACTGCTAACAGTTCTCAGCTGTTATTTTTCCCTAGAGCAGGGATCAGAAAACTACAGCCCATGGGCCAAGTCAAGCCCACCACATGTTTTTATCAAGAATCCTTTACTGGAACATGACCATGACCATTAATGATTTTATGTTTGGTCTATGGTTGCCTCCCCAATAACTGAAGAATTGAAATTGCAGTGGAGATTGTATGGCTTAACAAAGTCTAGAATATTTGCTCTCTGACCTTTTATGGAGTCTGCCAACCCCTACTCCAGAGCAATATTGTCCAGTAGAAATATAATGTGAAGCAGATGCAAACTATTATATACAGAATCAGTAAACCACAAGCCCTATTGTACAGCACAGGGAACAATATTCAATATCCTGTGATAAACCATAATGTAAAAGAATATGAAAAGAATGAATATATATATAGTTAGGATAGCAAGGAGATAAAACCAGTCAATCCTAAAGGAAATCAATCCTGATGATTCACTGGAAGGACTGATGCTGAAGCTGAAGCTCCAATACTTTGGCCGCCTGATAGGAAGAACTAACTTATTGGAAAAGACCCTGATGCTGGGAAAGATTGAGGGCAGGAGGAGAAGGGGGCGACAAAGGATGAGATGGTTGGATGGCATCATCGACTGAATGGACATGAGTTTGAGCAAACTGCAGGAGATAATGAAAGACAGGGAAGCATAGCGTGCTGCAGTCCATGGGATCGCAGAGTCAGAAACGACTTAGCCACTGAACAACGTGTACCTGAATCACTTTGCTATACAGCAGAAATTAATACATTGTAAATCAACTATACTTCAATACTATAAATTTAAACAAATGAATGTAACTCAAATGCATTTCAAAAATTTTTAAAGAAATTATGTGAGCCACATATATAATTTCAAATTTTCAAATAGCCATATTAGAAAAATGAAATTAATTTTAAAAATCTATTTTATTTAACCTGGTATACTCAAAATGTTATTTCAACATGTAATCTACTTTATAATTACTAAGGAAATGTAGACATCTCTTTCTTCACACTAAATCTTCAAAATATGATGAGTGTTTTATACCTACAATGCATCACAGTTAAAACTAGCCACATTTGAAGTGCTTCATAGCTACATGTGGCTATGAGCTACCATATTGGAAAGGACTACTCAAGAGAGTCTCCTTTAGTTGACTAGGAGAGGTTTACCCAGAGGTTTTACACATGAGAAATAACATAAAATACACATATTGGTCTCTGCCCCTGGTTTCTGGCACAGAGCCCCTGAAACCTTAGTAATTTCCTAAGTGATATGAGCACTAATAGCATCTTTTTTCATAGTCTTTTCCATTATGGCTTATTATTGGAGGCCTCCCTTGAGACTCAGTAAAGACTCCACCTGCAATGCAGCAGACCGGGTTCAATCCCTGGGTGGGGAAGATCCCCTGGAGGAGAGCATGGCAATCCACTCCAGTACTCTTGCCTGGAGAATCCCATGGACAGAGAGGCCTGGTGGGCTCCAGTCCATGGGGTCGCATAGAGTCAGACACAACTGAGCGACTAACATACACATGGCTTATTACAATATATTGAATGTAGATCCCTGGGCTATACAGTAGGACCTTGTTTGAAGTGTCAAAGTCACTCAGTCGTGTCCAACTCTTTGCAACCCCATGGACTATACAGTTCATGGAATTCTCCAGGCCAGAATACTGGAATGGGTAGCCTTGTCCCTTCTCCAGGGGCTCTTCCCAACCCACGGATTGAACCCAGGTCTCCCACAATGCAGGTGGATTCTTTACCAGCCGAGCCACAAGGGAAGCCCAGGACCTTGTTTCTCCATTCTGTATATACTAGTTTGCATCCGCTAATCCCAAACTCCAAGCCAGCTCCCCTCCACCCTCCCTTCCCCTTGGCAACCACAACTCGATTCTCTATGTCTGTGTAAATAAGATCATCTGCATCATATCTGAGATTCCACATGTAAGTGATATCATTTGGTTATTTGTCTTTCTCTGACTTACTTCATTTAGTATGATACTCTCTAGATCCATCCACGTTGCTGCCTTAGTATGATACTCTCTAGATCCATCCACGTTGCTGCCAATGGCACTAGTTCATTCTTTTATGACTGAGTAGTGACCCGTTATATACATACACCACGTGACCTGTTATATACATACACCACGTCGTCTTTATCCATTCATCTGTCAATGCACATTTCAGTTGTCTCCATGTCTTGGCTATTGCAAATAGTGCTGCTACAAACACTGGGGTACAAGAGGATCTTTTGTTCTAATATTTGGTCTTTGACCACAGGTCCTAACACAGAGCTCCTAAATTCTTTGAAATTTCCCTGATGGGTGAAAGGAATGTCTTTTGTTCTAACGAGGCAATGCTTGATGGGGTCCTGGATGGGGGCTGGCCACTGGAAAGATCAAACTATGATAAGAAGCTTGGGAGTTTCAGCCCCATTCCTTATCCTCCAGGAAGGGAAAAGTGGGGGTAAAAATTGACTTAAGGATCCATCACACTTACGGGATGAAGCCTCCATAAAGAGTCCAATGGTATGTGAATCAGAAAACTTCCAGGTTGCTGAAGACATGAAGGAGCTTGAAGCTGTGTATACCACCTCCCCACACCTTGCCCCATGTCTCTTTGCCATCTGGATGCTCCTCTGCATCTCATCAAATTGTTGTTGTTGCGTCGCTCAGTCATGTCTTACTCTTTGCGACCCCATGGACTGAAGCCCACCAGGTTCCTCTGTCCATGGGATTTCCCAGGCAAGAATGTTGGGGTGGGCTGCCATTTCCGTCTCCAGAGGATCTTCCTGATCCAGGGATCGAACCCACATCTCCTGCACTGGCAGACAGGTTCTTTACTGCTGAACCATCAGGGAAACCCACATCTCATCATACTCTTTTATTATAAACTGATAAAAGGAAGGAAGTGTTTCCTGGAGTTCTTTAAGTCATTCTAGCAAGTTGTTGAACTCAAGGAGCAGGTCATGGGAAGCCTGGTTTATAACCAGTCAGGCAAAAGTACTGGTGACATCCTGGGACTTGCAATTGACATCAGAAATATGTCTGATCTGTGATCTGAGCTTCCTCCCATTAATGTCATAATTGAACTGTAGGACAACCAGCTGGTGTCACAGAGAATCGTTTGGTGTGGGAAAAATAACCCTACACATCTAGTGGGAGAAGTGGTGTCAGTGTGATCGTAAAGGAGACTCACACAGGAAGAAGAGTAGGTTTTTCCTACACAAAGCCACAGCCAACGATCACTAATGTGAAGGTGTCAGAGGTCAACCCCACAGCCTCAAGGCGATGCCAGCTCTGTGATGCTTCAGAGCTTGCCGTGGGATCAGGCTGTAGCCGGGCTCCAGAGTAGACATGCTGTTTCCTTCCTCTCCTGCCCGCCTCCTGCCACCATCTCTCCCTTTCAGATATTTCCTGAGATACCCCTCACCTCTAAAAAGCGACCTGTGCAAGAATCGCCATCTCAGGCTCTGAATCTAGTAAAGTTATCCAAACATGAGGAGAAAAGAATATAAATATTTGCTAAGTATCCATCACATGTCAGAGGCTTAATAACTTATCTCATCACAAAGATATGAGGTAGCAAATTCTAGCCCCACTTCAAAGATACGGAAACTTACATAGGTAAGTATACTCAGCCATTCAACAACATATTATGAGGTTATTTAAAATTATACTTGTGAAGGTATGTGATAATATTTAAACACTTAACGGTATAATGTTGATTTGGAAAAATAAGACAAAAATGTGCTATGTGAATACATGTGTCTTTATTTTTTTATTTTTCTGCCCAAGTCATGTGGCATAGGGGCTATCCCCGGAACAGGAATCTAACGCGTGCCCCCTGCAGTGGTATCATGGAGTCTTAACCACTGGACCACAAGAGAAGTCCTCATTCGCTTCTAAAATACAAACATTGTTCAAAAGCCGGAAAGGCTATACAGCACAATGCTATCCATAACTTACTCTGGGGACTTTCCTGGTGGTCCAGTGGTTGAGAATCCGCCTTCCAATGCAGGGGATGTGGGTTTGACCCCTGGCCCAGGAGCTTGGACCACACATGCTGCAGAGCAACAGAGACTGTACACCAGCAGACTATACAACTACTGAGCCCATACTCGCTGGGGCAGTCACATCACAACCAGAGGGAAGCCCACCAGCTGCAACAACGACAAAGACTCCGTGTGCTGTAGCTGAGACCCAGAGAAGCCAAAAACAAATGATTTTTTTAAAAACTTACTTTGGGCGATCAAAATGAATGGCTGTTTATGTTTATTAAAGGCTGTTTATTCTACAATTTAATAAGACCCTGCAGGGACTCCCCAGTAATAGACCTCCTGTGTCCCCCAGTTCTTGTTTATAAAAGAAGCCTCGGGCTCCTAGGCAGTCCCCAAGTTCCAAAGAGCAGACGCAAGCGGTTAATCATCAGAGAAGCAGAGAAAAAGAAACAAAAAGAAAACAGTCAAGCAAAAAAGGTAGTAATAACTAAGTAGATCAGCCATTAAAAGAGCCATAGGACCCCAAATTCCCCTGCAAAGGATGAAAATCATAGGCCAACGCACGTCCTTGAGCTGTTTTTCAAAAACCAGGACCCCACCAGACAGAAACACAGAGACTCAAGGCTGGATGGAATCAGAGGGTTGATGATCAAGACAGCAAAAAATATCACCCTGTTACTTCAGCACCAACCAATCAGAAAAGAAAGTCCATGAGTTGATCATATGTCTTATGACCTTCATCCCTTTAAAAACACTTCCCTAAAAAGCAATCAAAGAGTCTGAGTCCTTTGAGCACTAACCTCCCATGCTCCTTGCTTGGCATGTGTTGCTTGGCACCTGACAATAAACACTTTACTCAAGATGTCCCTGGTGGTTCTGTGGCTAAGAATCTGCCTGCCAATGCAGGAGACATGGGTTCCATCCCTGGTTCGGGAAGATCTCACATGCCGTGGAGCAACTAAGCCCATACCACAACTACTAAAACGTGCATAATTAGAGCCTGTGCTCTGCAACAAGAGAAGCCACCACAGTGAGAAGCCCTCATCCTGAAACGAGAGCGTAGCCCCTGCTCGCCACAACCGGAGAAAGCCTGCATGCAGCAATGAAGACCCAGCACAGCCAAAAACTAATGAATTAAAAAAACAACACTTTACTCCTTCACTACAACCATTTAATTGGCTCTGCTCCACATTAGGCAGACACAAGTTTGGTTCAGTAACAGTCCCTACCATTCTGTAATTTCAGTTTTTCCAAGGAGAGAAAGGGCTCCATTTCTGTTGAGGTTTGGCTTGCCTTGAGTGCGCTGTAGTATAATGGTTAGAGCTTGGTTTGGTTTGGAATGGGTCAACCTAGGGTTCACATCCCAGCTCCACCACTCTGAAGTGCTATGGCCATGGGCAAAAGAGTTAACATCTCTAAACCTCAATTTTAATATCTGTAAAAGGTGGACAATGACATATCTCATAAGGTCGTTATGAGGGTTACATGTTGTTGCCCAGTCGCTAAGCATTGTCTGACGCTTTGCGACCCCATGGATTGTAGCACGTCAGGCTCCTCTGTGCTCCACTATCTCCTGGAGTTTGCTCAAATTCCTGTCCAGTGAGTCAGTGATGCTATCTAACCATCTCATCCTCATGAGGGTTTGCATTGGAAGAGCTCAGTATGCTGCCTGGCACATGTAGGCTCTTGGTAGATGGTAGATCCATAAACAGAGGTTGCCCAGCCCCAAGAGTCATGGTCTTTACCCTACTCCATGTTCCTAGATGGAATCCCTAGATCCCCATCATGATCTTAAAAATCTCAACTGGCGATTTTTGAGCCAAGAAACAGTCTCCAATGCAGGGGGATCATTCTCACTCACCTCCTTGTGTGACTATGCCACTCGAGTTCCACTTCCCAGCCTCCATTTCCCACTGTGCACTAAAAGCTCCAAGGGCTGGGAGTTCTTTCCCCCTTCTCCTGTACGTGATTAATGAGACTTAAATTGGTGCAGTGATAGATGAGTTATCCTAAAGGCATCGAATATTTAAAACTGAATCCTTTGACAAAAATAGTCCGTGAGTTTCAAGAGCTGCTGTCCTGCTGTCCCTGTTAGCGAGCACGTGATGTCTACGGGCGCTGAATGAATTCCTGCTAAGCGCTCACCAACGCCAAGGGCCGAGATACCTTTTTCTCCTTTTGCTGTTCCTATGAAGGCAAAGTGTGTGCTTTCCATCTTTATCTTAAGTGACCAGACTTGTTTACAGCTGCTCCAAATAATTATGTCTGACCACATCGCGTCGAGCACACCCCAGACCATGCACTCCTCTGATTAAGGGTTTCTAAATGGAATTCTTCCCTGGAAACGAGTCTAAAGTGGATTTCTTCCCTTGAACAAGCTACTGTCCCAGATATCCATGTGGTCCTGGGAGAATTTTTGTACCACATCACGCTTCCTTGGTATACAACCTTCCATCTTTCTTCTGGGTGTCTGCTTCCCCTGTACCCACATGAACTTGCTCATCCTTGAAGTTCTTCTGGATTCCTCATCATGAACCCAAGTCCAGAGAAAAGAAAAAGTGAGTGTTAGGCACTCAGTGGTGTCTGACTCTTTGTGGCCCCATGGACTGTAGCCCGATGAGCTCTTCTGTCCATGGGATTCTCCAGGCAAGAATGCTGGAGTGGGTTGCCATGTCCTTCTCCAGTCCAGAGAAAAGTGACTTCCATTCTGGGGCCACTCTGGATTACTGTGAACTCCTCTCTTGTCTGAACCTCTGGACTGATTGACGGAAATAGCAAATACTTGAGCTTTCAAAGTCCTAGGGTCTCCATCATAACTACTCAACTCTGCCCTTGGAGCACAAACAGCCATAGACAATACATGAACAAATGAGCATGTCGGTGTCCTAATAAAACTTTATTTATAACTAGCAGCAAGCAGGATTTGGCTTATGGACTGTAGTTTGCAGACTCCTGCCCCAGAGACCTGCAGTGGCCATTCTCAGTGCCCTGCTGAGATCCCTTTTACCAGCTGCTGATGGCTCCCAGCTGCCTTCTTCTCCACTTTGGCCAGCAGAGCCTTCTCTACTAAAAAGTTACTTCACCCCTACGCCCATCCAATGGGGTGGCCAGGGTCAGTGAATGGGTGACTTAGGGGAAAGTACAGAAAGCCAGCCACTTGTTTTAAGGCAGAAACCATTCTGTGGTACAACTGATGCTCCAGAGTTCCCTCTGGGATCAGGCAGAAAAGTCGGTCTCCAATCAAGTCCAATGCTTGCTTAGCTTTGTCTCTTTCCCAATCTTGCTTCCTCATCCCCCTTCTCCTAAGAGCCTCCCTTGGTAAATTAAATCCTCCCAAACCCCTGTCTCAGGCTTTGCTGCTAGGAAACTCAACTTGAGATAAGACATTAAAACCCATCCTGGCTCCCTACTGGTCTCGACTTTCTTTCTTGGCTGTCTTATGCTTCCTAGGTTTATCTTTCCCAGTACGACTGTGAGATTCTTAGAGGGTGAGGAGTGAAATGGAGGCTGCGTCTTCAGCACATAGTATAGGACAAAGAATGCAGGCTTTTTATGTTACCAGGCCTGGGTTGAAATTCTGGCTCTGTCACTGACTCGGTTTGTGACCTAATGACAATAACAGTTAACAGTGGCAGTGATACCGGTGACAGCAGGTGCCACACAGTGGGAAGTGTGCTATGTGGCAGGCACTCTGCTAAGCCGTTCTTGTTAGTGGTGTCTGCATTCTCCCAGCACTGCTATAAGGACCCCTAGCCTCAAAGACTGCCCAGGTCACCCATTCAATGGATGAGAGTAAGGATAGCTACCTTGAAGGGTTGCTATGGTAATTCACATGAAGGTCAAAGTGTTCCGCAACCAGCAGATGCTACCAAAATATACGTTATATAAGTTAGTCGCTCAGTCGTGTCCGACTCTGTGCGACCCCATAGACGGCAGCCCACCAGGCTCCCCCATCCCTGGGATTCTCCAGGCAAGAACACTGGAGTGGGTTGCCGTGCCCTTCTCCAGAGGATCTTCCCAACCCAGGGGATCGAACCCTGATCTCCTTCATTGCAGGCAGATTCTTAACCCTTTGAGCTACAGGGAAGTCCTTTATTATCAGTTCTTTTTATAAGTAGACTGGTATTCCAAACAGGAAATATTTATTTTATTTATTTATTTGACTGTACTGGGTCTTAATTTGCAGCATGTGGGGTCCAGTTCACTGGCCAGGGATTGAACCCTGGCCCCCTGCATTGGCAGCTCAGAGTCTTAGCCACTGGGCCACCAAGGAAGTCCCCATTTCTCATTCTTGATCTGATCCTTCTTCTAGCACTTTGCTATGTCCACCACTGCCCCATCCACCAAACATCCCTCCCATAGCAATGCCCTGCCAATATCTGTTCAGGCAGGAGGAAAAGGGACAACAGAGGACGAGATGGTTGGATGGCATCACCAACTCAATGGACATGAGTTTGAGCAAACTCTGAGAGACAGTGAAGGACAGAGAAGCCTGGTGTGCTGCAGTCCATGGGGTTGCAAAGAGTCAGACATGACTGAGCGACTTAACAACAACAACAACTCACCTCTACACCCAGTGCTGCCATCTGAAAACACCTCTGACTCTCTACCCAGTAACTTTCCTTCTGGCTGGAAAACACACTTGGTCTCCTAGTTGCCTTGATGGTAAATGGTCAGAAAATACACCTTTTATTAGCTCCTCTATCTTGCTTACACCTACCTAACAGTGTTTTCTGGGATCACCTCCCCCCAAAAAATCTTGTCTCAAGGTCAGCTTCTGGAGAAATTCAAGCCAAGGCAGTCCCTAGGCCTCTTGACACTGAAAAAGTTCCTACACTTTTCCAAACACCCATACTGAAGTGTGGAGGGGGAGGACTTCCTATTCCTGCATAAGAAAATGTTTGCTGTCTGGCTAGAGATCTGGCTCTAAGAGAAGCACATGGCAAGGTCATCTCACAGAGAACTGCCCCTAAAAGTCCTATAATTGCACCCCCTGTGCCTGTTCGGCTCTCTTCCTCTCCAGCTATTTCCATCCATTTCCTTCCTGTAATTCAAGAAACAGCCATGATTTTTAGGACAAAATAACCACATGGCTTTGGGCTTAGCACTCTTCCAGGAAGGAAGTAATCATGATAACAGTAATGTCAAGAGCAAACATTTCTTGAGTGCTCATCATGTCCCTGAAAGGAGGTAAGACTTTACACGAATTAGTTTAGTTCTCCTAACAAGAAGAAATGTGGCTGTTTGGAGGCCAAAAGTACCTAGAATTCAGTTCAAAGTGGGCCAGTTCATTTAGTCAAAGATTTGTTGGGAAAAAAGAAAGGATTTGTTGAGCATCTACTAAGTTCCAGACAACTAAGTTATTCAGGGACCCTCTTCTCTCAGAAGCCACATTCAAATAAGAGTAGTGGTTTTCCTGAGAAAACCATAATTCAAACAGACACATGTACCCCAATGTTCATTGCAGCATTATTTACAATAGCCAGGACATGGAAGCAAACTAGATGTCCATCAACAGGTGAATGGATAAAGAAGTTGTGGTGCATATATACAATGGAATATTACTCAACCATAAAAGGAGTGACTTTGAGTCAGTTCTAGTGAGGTGGATGAACCTATAGCTCATTATTCAGAGTGAAGTAAGTCAGAAAGAGAAAAAGAAATATCATATATTAACACAAATATATGGGATCTAGAAAAATGGTACAGACGAACCTATTTGCAGGGTAGACATAGAGATCAGACTTGTAGACACAGCAGAGGAAGGAGAGGGTGGGACGAACTGAGAGAGCAGCATTGAGACATATACACTACCATACGTAAAACAGATAGCTAATGGGGAGTTGCTGGATACACAGGGAGCTCAGCCCCGTGCTCCGTGACAACCTAGAGGGGTGGGATAGGATGGGGGGTGAAAAGGAGGTTCAAGATGGAGGGGACACATGTATACACATGGCTGATTCACATTGTTGTATGGCAGAGCCAATACAACATTGTAAAGCAATTGTCCTCCAACTAAATGCATGAAGCTGGGCACCTAAAGTCAGTGCTCTGGGACAACCCAGAGGAATAGGGTGGAGAGAGGTGGCAGGGGGCTTCGGGATGGGGGAACACATGTATACCTGTGGCTGATTCATGTTGATGTATGGCCCAAACCATCACAATACTGTAAAGTAATTATCCCCCAAATAAAATAAATACATTATTTTTTTAATTTAAATAAAAAGAGCAGTGGTTTTTCAACCAAAATGATTTTGTCCCCAGGGGCCACTTGGTAGCATCTGGAGACATTTTTTGGTTGTCGTACAGGAGGGAGGGGTAACTTGCATCTAGTGGGTACAGGTCAGGGATGTTGCTAAACATCCGACAACACATAGGACAACCCTCATAGCAAAGAATTATCCAGTCCAAGATGTCCAAAGTGCCAAGGCTGAGAAACCCGGCAGTAAAGGAAGGAGAAGACAGAACAACAAATGAACGAGCAAACAAAAAAACATGGAGTATTTCAAATTTGACCTAAGCTAGGTTTCGGTTATCAATCTATAAAATGCTATTTACATCATACGAGCCTCTCATCAGTATCTACAAATGAAGGTAGGGTCAGTTTTTAACAGGCGTGCCCCTAACAGTATGGAGGTCTTGGCCGCACACCTGTGGGCAATCAGAAACAAGTTTCCCCTCTCCATCACATTCCAGAGCTCAACCTGGGGCTGAGCTTGCCGACTGTCATCTCTCATCGGCCCCTCCCTCCTCCCATAAAGAGAGATGCACTGATGTGTCTATTCAATCAGTTTACACGTCTTGGTTTTTTATTCTGCCTCATTTCACATAGGGTTTCAGGCAGTGAAGCAAAATATAAATAAACAATCATACATCAAAACCAGGGACAACAGGTGTGTGGGGTTGTTTTCTTTATGGTTGTTGTCTGTTTGGAGTCTCTTGTCTGAGGAGCTCCTCCTGAAATATGACACGCACACACACACATACAAATACAAACACACCTTCACTGCTCCATAGCGATCCTGTGCAGTCTGTGAATTGATTCCACCTACGTCCAACAGTGAACCCATGATCCTAGACTAACCAGTCAGGCTTCCTCAGTTAACATGATTGGCCCAGGGATGGGCATGTGACCTACCAGAAACCAACCATAGACCACTCCCAAGTTTTTCCCCAAAGTTGTAGAGAAATAAGCTCTTTCCTTCTCTGCAGGTCTGGAGGCTAAGGACAGTGTCAGATTAGGGCTGCTAAAGCCAACTTGCCTTCCCAGGGAAAGAGTTTGTCTGAAAATTAAGTGGAGAGAGGCACACAAAATCTAGAGATGAAGAGAGAGTCACACCCCTGAGAACACTGGCTGAGTCCTAGCCATGCCTGAAATTCTTGACCCACTAAGTTCCTGTTAGCATTCAGTTTCTGTCACTTGAACCTACAAGATTATGACACATTACAGGGCATATGCCAAGATAAGAACAAAATGGAAACCAGGGAGCAGGACATGAGGCTGAACACAGGTTTGAATTTGGCTGTGTGCTTCTCGGTAGTCAAAGTGAAAAGCAAACGCTGGTTACATCATTTTCATGAGTGCAGTGAGAACACTCAGGCTCCTTGAGAGAAGCAAAGCCTTTCCCTAGCACTGACTTCTCAAAGCATGATAAGAAAGGAAACACTGAGATATGAAGGATGGTGCTTTATCTGATTGGCACCTTCACGAATACAAATAGTAAACTGCCTTTTACAGACTCTGAAGCAGATGCTGGGGGACTCATTCTTCCCTGGTTGGTCAACTTGTCTCTGTGAGACTTAGAGAGAGGCAGTGTGCTCCAAGGATGAACTTTCCTGAAGGTTTTTTCCATGTGTGACCATTCCTAGAACTGGGTCCAGGACATTTTAACCACGACTGATTCTCAGCCCATTTCTGCCTTTCCCTTCTCAGAAATAAGGTCATTTCAGGACTTCCTTGGTGGCCCAGTGGTTAAGAATCCACCTGCCAATGCAAAGGATGTGGGTTTGATCCCAGGAAGGGGAACTAAGATTCCACATGTCGCTGGAGCAACTAAGGCCCCGGGCTGCAACTGCTGAACCCAAGTGCCACAACTAGAGAGCCCACGTGCATCAAGGGAAGATCTGCTTGTCGCAACAAAGATCCCATGTGCTGCAACTAAGACCCGATGCAGCCAAGAAATAAATAAATATTTTTTTAAAAAAAGAAATAAAGTCATTGTTTCAACTTCAGAAGGTTCCCCCCTCCCCTTCAGAGGAGGAATGTTCAAAAGAATTGGAGCCTCCTGCCCTCCAGCGCTAATGAAGATGCACTGAGGGACCCACAGGTCAGAGGTCTCAAGGGCTTCCCTCTTCTTCATATCCTGTCTCCATGATTAACTTAGGCCATTGGGATCTCATGTTACCATCAGACTGTCACAGCACTAAGGATTTCAAATGACTTCAGCCCAAGTAACAGGTTATCCCAGGTTCCCTGTTCTTACAAGCAAAAAATTGCCAAATGTGCCCCCAAACTTGTCTTGGCAAGGTGATGCTTTGATGAAGTATATTCTAACCATATGTCTCATTCAAGTACCATAAACACAGGCAGGTTTGCAGTTCACTTTTACTGTGACACTAAAGAAGACAAGATTTGATTGTATTATTTGTTCCTTCTGTCTATTTGTTTGTTTGCTTTCACTATCCTCAGATCTGTGCCAAGGGTTTTATATGCATTATTTAATTTCATCTTCACAGTGATCCAAGGAACCAGATAGTAACACCATATCCCATGAGAGGAGAAAGAGGTTATATACTTTGTCCAAGATCACACCATTAGCATTAATAAGAGGCAGAGCCCACGAATCTGAACCCAAGTTTAAAGGACCCATGAACCCATGCTCTAGACTCTGCCTCAAACCCTGGAGGGTGAACAACATGTAACCACAAATGGGTAGAAGAATCCCTTGCTCCCGAGGTTCATCCAGCCAAAAATGCCTTCCTTCCCACCAAGGCTACCACTAAAATATGATATCTCGGAGGTGCTGAGTCACTCAGTCAACTCTTTGTGACCCCATGCACTGTAGGCCG